>NC_081179.1:23416119-23567403 GCF_012432095.1 Onychostoma macrolepis
ACAAAAGCCAACACAGATAAGTTGTGTGAAACAATGCAAAATCAACGTTACTCACCTGTCAAGAAGAAACAACGCAACCTCGACATCTGATTCGAGCCCTTCCCGCTCCTTGAGTTTCTCTCCACCGCTGGAAAGCTGCTCCGATAATTACGCGGGTCCTACCTCTTGCCTGATTGTAATCCCTCTTTTTAATGTTTTGTTCCTCTGATATTTTCCTCTTTTTTTTGTCTTCCAATTCTCTCTATTAGGGCTGCTCGATAAATCGAAATGAAATCGCGATTAGGCAGAAGCTGCAATTGTCATGCGTATCTTTCAGTGAAGCACAGTTCTGTGATCAGTAGTAAATCTTCATCCGAAGGCCAGAGAAACTCCAAATACGCCCCGCAGAAGAAACCTAGGAAATCCCTGTAGCGGTCGCTGAATAAACAGAAGATTTAAATGCTGTTAAATACGTTGATGGCAGACTGAGAAACTCTCTCATTCACCATTTAATTAGCTGTATGAAAAAGTAACTGACACATCATTCTGCCTAACATCATCTTTTGTAAGTCATGGATAAGAAACAAAATAAAGGTATGTGAAGAGACATTTTATTTTTGGATAAACTATTTTATTCACAACATAATCTCCCTTAAAATAGCTTATTGGGTTACGATAATCAAAACCGTCCTGAGCTAGATCAAGTTTGATCTCTGCAAACCAAACTATCACTTTAATGAAATATTTTTTTCCCCCCACTAATAAAAAGATTTTATCATTAGCTAGCTCCACACCGGAGAGCTGCTCTTGAACAGAAAACCAAGTTGTAATTCTAGCTAAAAGTGACACGGACTCTGGTTTTTCATGTTTAATAAATGCTTAAGAAAGCAGCTTGATTTGAGGCTATCTATTGCATGAAGTACTATATAAATAAACTTGACGTGACTGGACTTTACTGGATTGCTGAACTGCAGAGCTCATGCAAATATCCACATTGCTGTAAGCAGATGCGTTCTTAACTGCTGCTTTCACACCGCTGTCAGTTTTTGTTGTGTTTATTTCATTATTGAGAGGAAAGCGCGTAGCTTATATTTTCATATTCATCCAAATGCAGCTCAGCGGCTTCAGGTTCGGCTGCGTTTGCTCTGAAGCGCTGTGTCTTCTCTTGAATTGCATCCAGGAGAGCTGAATTAGTCTTGCGCTACTGCGTCACACTGGTCAAACCGCATTAGGCTCTTACATTAGGTCATATGAAATCAAACGATTACTTGACGACAAAATATTTGTCGACAATTTTTTATTGTCAACATTGTCGATAATGTTGACTAATCGTTTCAGCCCTGTATGTGACCCTGGACCATAAAATCAGTCATAGGGGTCAATTTTTTGAATAATGTCAGAATTTCTGAATAAATAAGCTTTCCATCGATGTATGGTTTAAGATCGGACAGTATTTGGCTGAGATGCAACTATTTGAAAATCTGGAATCTGAGGGTACAAAAAAATCTAAATATTGAGAAAATCACCTTTAAAGTTAAAGTCCAAATGAAGTTCTTAGCAATGCATATTACTAATAAAAATTAGGTTTTGATATCTTTACGGTAGGAAATTTACAAAATATCTTTATGGAACATGAGGTTTACTCAATATCCTAATGATTTTTGGCATAAAAGGAAAATCGATAATTGTTAACCACACAATGTGTAGTTGGTTATTGCTACAAATATACCCCAGCGACTTTAGACTGGTTTTGTGCTCCAGGGTCACACGTCATGTTACCATTTAAATGTAATAGTCACCAAAGCATGTCTTGTGTCTCCTCAGGGGCACACATACGTGAACACCACGGGTCTGCTGGAGCAGCACAGCCCAAGTGTTTTAGAAGTTCCTGCAGAACTGAATGTCTCTTTATCTGACGGAGAGGAAGCCGCTCCTCAAGAGGCCCCTGATCCCGGCCCTCGAGTGCAGCTGGAGCCTGAAGGTGCTCGCTTTGTGTTGGGCCCCACTCCAGTGCAGAGACAGAGGCAGAGAGAGGCCAGTTTGTCAGGACAGCAGTGTGCCGGGATCAGCTCGGCCCAGAACTCAAACGGGAGTGTGGTTTCACATCCGAGTGGCACAGACGTTAGCGACAGTGCTAGATCCGAGGAAACCTCTCCCGGCGCTCCGGAGAACTTCACTGTCTCTCGCCGCCGCGCTCCTCTCACTCCCGACGCCAACGTCAACAACTCGGCCCAGCGGAGGACGGCTCTGCTGGACTACGAGAACCTCCCCGCCCTGCCGCCTCTGAGAGAGCACCCCAAGGGTGGCTCCGAAGACGAGGACGGGGAAGAGGCTGTCAACGGTTTCCACAGTCATCGGCAGCACAGCCCCGACCCCACTCACTACTACATCAACACCGAGAACGTGACCGCGCCCCTCAGCGCTAACAAGCTGGAGTCGGCCCGCTGGCGGGATCGCTCCGTGCCGACCTTCTTCAACTTCGACTTCCGCCGGCCCTGTTTGGAGTCTCACAGACTGAACTACATTGAGGTGGAGACCGAGACTGAGAACTCCAGTAACCCTCAGACCCCAAAGACGCCCACTTCGCCGCTTCCCCAGACTCCCACGCGCAGGACAGAGCTGTACGCGGTCATCGACGTGGAGCGCACCGCTGCCATGTCCAGCCTGCAGAAAGCACTGCCCCGTTACGACGGTACCTCCAGGAAAACCCGCCATAACAGTGTTGATCTGCCCATGTGAACACTCCTCAAACTTCACCAGTTCATTCCAAAGGCAGGTGGACTTGGTATTAGGGTTGCAAAGGGGTGGAAACGTTCCAAAAGTCCATGAAAGATTCCAAAAAAAAAAAATCCTGGAAAGGTTCCAATGTTTCTGAAATTTACTGGAAATTTTTCCACCTTTTTGCAACCCTGCTTGATATTAGGGTTGGGGGAAATAAATCGATGCATCCGAATTGAGAAATCGATTCTGAGATTTTCCGAATGCATCTCGATTCTTTCTCGAGTCGTTTCTGAGCTTAGTTTTGAACAGCAGATGCTTTAGAAACAGCCGTAATCTGCTTGTTTCCAAATCCTTACACACACTTGAACCTAAAATAATAATTCATAAAATTCTAAAATGTTGAAGCGAATTACAAGGATGTTCACAGTGGGCTGTGTTTACATTGATCTTTATTTGAGCATTTGAGTGTGCGGATAAAAACTAGAGTAGAGCGCCATCTGCTGTTAAAATCTAAGCTCAGAATCGATTCCAGAGAGAATCGCGATTCATTCGGAAGATCACGAATCGATTCTGCATCGATTTATCGTCGCAGTCCTACTTGATATCACAGAAGTGGTTTTGTTTGTAACGCTCGTAGGGATTTCATGTAGTTAAAAGAGTGTCACTCTGTCTCATGTTGGCTTGAGAAAATTAACAGAGGCGCTCGCCATATACCTTCATTTTATTCCTATGGTAATATACTACTACTTTTCTTACACTCGTTTTTCAGTGCCTGTTTATTTTTGTTTTATTATGTTAATAACAAGGTTGGACAACATTCCACAGGTCCATTCCGTACGGTACAAATCAGTATTACTGATCATGTTTTTTGCCTTTATTTACCCTTTATCAAGTGACTAAGTTGTTTTAAAACCTGTATCTAAAGATAACTTCACACACTACATTTTGAATTTTTGGCTTCATATAGTAGATTTCAATACGTGGCACAATAAAAGTCTATTTTGTTTCATTGAGGTTTTTAGTAGCACAATACATACCCTTTGCCCTGCCATAAACATGCTTTTCATACCCTGATATTATCTGGGTACTGTTTAGCAGGATTGCATTTCTATCTTGTGTCCGATGTGTCTCTAGTGTCATCAGATGGAGATCCTATTACAGTTCTCCACAAAAAAAAAAGGAAAACACCACTTGAACATTGCATCAGAGGTTCTGTTAATCAAAGAAGTGTAATTTCATCAAATTTGCCTTAAGTGATTGTAGCATGATCGCAGTTAATCTGGACAATTTAGTTTTTTTTTTAAAGAGTAGCAGTATTTTGTTACTGATATGGAATCGTATGCATAGCCAGTGTATAAAATCGGGTTAATAAGATTGGTGTTTGTGGACCACTATGTGCTGCATTTTAAACCACCTGAAGCTTGTTTATGGATATTGTTGGATATCCTGCTGTTAATGTATTACAGTAATCTAGTCTTGAAGCCACGGATGCATGAACGTTTATGTTTGAGGAACAGACAGCTTGCAGGTTTTTATGTTTATTTATAGACATACCCACAGTCAAAAACCAAGTTTTAAATCTCCCGCAAAAATAGTGTGATAGATAATTGTTACCGTTTACTGGTAAGTGCATCTGCCAAAATGCTTAATGGTTTTTGAGTTGTTCCATAAGCAAGCAGTGTAAACAAGTTGTTTTATTTATTTATTTTTAATTTTTTAATAATGTCATAAAAGCATCATACAGAAGTCGTTGGATTGCTGCACTACAGTTCCAGCTTATATTGTTTATTTCATAGCAATGCAAACAGAAAAAGAGAAAGAAGCTGGCCAAACACCTCAGGTCATGTGTCTATTTATTCTGAAATTGCTCATAATGTCTATGGAAAGCACTTTCTCATTTGCACACAGAAAGTCACCGCTCATCACTACTGAAAATTGACGGTGGACTGTTAATTCTGTTTTCCAAAGCAGAATTAATGTTTTAATTATTCACTGATTCAGGGTCAGTTATTCCATGCTCTTGGCAGCAGGTGCAGCTGAATATTTTTTTTCTACCTTTTTTTGTGAGTTACTTTGGTTTTAACCGATCATGAAATTATATATTTTTTTAAAAACGATCAGAACATTTCATGTATCTCAAATTTCGGGCCTCAAACATGATAATTTTAACGTCACAGACTTGCCAGAATTGTCTGATCCCTCAAACCTTGTCACCCTGTCTGGTTCGATTTCTACTCACTCAGCACTGCATCAGGTCTGATCACACCTGTTCTTCTGCTGCATGGAGGGGTGGAGGAAGCAAATGCCTAAAGAGGCACGCATGATAAATCTCTGTGGTGACATGTAAACGCTTCAAAGCATGAGAATGTTGGACAGATTGGAAATAAATGAAATTGGAGAATTAATTGGAAATTGAAGATTGCAAGTCAGAAGTTACTTTTAAAAGTAATGCATTACAATTTTGCATTATTCTCTAAAAAGCAACTAACTTTTTGTGTTAGAAAGTAATTTGTTACATGACTTTTTTCATCTGAGCTGAGCTTGCTCTGTTTGTTTTTAATGTAAAAAGTTCGGTGGGATGATCTGTATCGTGTCTCTAGTGAGGAGGTTTTGAATTTCTGGCCATAGTACAGTGCCATTGCGCAAGCTGAGTTATATGACCTTAGTGATGCAGGGACACTGCAAAACCGATGCACTGCGATGGCCTCTTCAACCGCTTTGTATTGTAACTAATAAAATAAGTGTTTTTATTGAAAACTTTACTTATAACTACAAACTGAGCCTCCAAGAAGAACAACCACTGGAGAGCTTTCTGCGTCCTCCCTGAAGAACTTCAGCCTGCGGACAGGTGAGTATTTTATGATTTAGACTAGAATTCCTCACCAGGAATAATATGATATATGATGAGATAAAAAGACACCTTGAGAAACAATATGTAAACGAGTCTGGAATAAGAGCTTTAAGATTGGTTGGAGAAAGGAGTGAAGTTGAATCAAAAGAAACTCATGCTAGTCAATGACCATATTTGATAAAGTATTTTAATTCCCATGAAATTATAAATCAGAATAAAACCACGTTACTGTGCGAGGTTAAATGATCAGGTTCTCCTGTTAAGTCAAACAAACATATAATTATAAAGAAAGTACTTTCATGTAATCCTTTTTTAATCTTGTTTAACTACTGGTTTGATTTAAGTTATAAACATTTAAAGGAACTAAGTTGGCCCAGTTTAAAAATCTGTACATTTTCATTGATTAATTAAAGCACTTAAGTAAATGCAAATTTGTGTAGGTCACATGGTGCAACTAATGCAAACACAACATTGATTGCGTAATACGCTTCTGAGAAAACAGCAGCCACCGTTAAAATCTGAAAATTGTTACTGCATTCTTAGTTAATATTTTGGAATAAATGTAAAAATGCTTAAAACACCAACTTCTTGATTCTAGAGAGTTTTGTGATTTCAGTTTTGTTGCAACTCTTTAACAAAATTATAATTAATTGACACTGTATGTGCATCTGGGCATTTGAAAATAGTTTGCATCATTTCAGCTTTCCAACATGCATAAATAAGATTTTATTGACTGCAGGCGATCAAAATATAGGCTACCTGCTCCCAAATCATCAATATGGGTGTAGTTTCCATTTTAAAAAGCTCTTTCCATGGCTATTATGTGCAATTTTAGTATTGTTGAATAACATTAGTGTTTACATTCAATGGATTTGGATAAATACAGTATACACAAATTTTCACATTTTGCCTTTTTTAAATACACAAATGTATACATGTTTACATTTTAATCTATAACAACCCAGAAAATATATGGCTTACATTTTATTTTATTTTCTGCAATGTCAAAAGTCTATGGAAAAATCCATATTGTCTTTTTTGTTTAAAGAACCAGAGTGATGTTTTTTTTTTTTATTTTTTTTATTAAATATTTATTTGGCAAAAAGACATGCATGTAACACTTCGAAAATACAAAATGTTTCACATATAGTACTCTAACAAATTCTAACGTCAATAAACATGAGTAACATTTTTAACATCAAGTGCTAGGCTATATGATGAACATTAAGGATAACATACATCACAAAGACATTAAAGAAAAGATGTTCACATATAACATATATAATACTTCCTTGCTCTCTCTCTCTCTCCCCTTTAGTCAAATGTATAATTATATAAGATTTGCAGAGGCACTGTAGTGTAGTGCACTGGCCCTTTAAGTGTTTGAAAGGCGGAAGCGCGGAGCTCAGTCCCAGGGTGCACCGCGGGAAGATGGCGGGTGTGCTAGAAAGGAGTTACATAGAGATCTGCGGATTTGAAAGAGAGTCTGTTTTACGATTCAGACAGATCACACTGAATCTGGGTAACGCCTTTTCCTTCTACACTGTTTTAGATACGGCGTTTTCAGTCAGATGTGTTTTAAGAGGCTGCGCGAGTGAACGGTGACTTTAGTGCTGCAGCGCGTGTGTGTCGCGAGGCGGCAGACTCGGAACAGGCGCTGGATAACGATCACATAAAAGACCAATATATCTCTTACTGTCACATTTTTCTGAAATTCAATTTATTTATTTTTTTTTCCTTTTCTTTCAGGGATTTTGTTATGTGCTTCTAAAGGCCAAGCGTCAAAACATGTTGGGAGCACAATATAAGTAATACAGTAGGGGAGAGCGGGGCAAAACACTTTGTGTAAATCCACATGGGGTTCAGAGTATAATTTTTTTATCCACAGTAATTTTACACTTGTCTAGTACAAATACGACGCTTTATTTCATAATTACAGTGAATACACTTTTCTTTATTTACCCTCAAAAAATGGAAGTGAAATGTGACAACATGCCCCGTAGGTGGGGAACACTGTAACATCTGAGGGGCACGTATCATCACCATATGGCAGCTTAAAATGTTATCTGATCTAATGAAAAATATACAAGACAAACTAAAATATGTTGTCAAAATAAGCTTATTAACTTTTTCAAATAAAATAATGGCGATTTTTAAAAATGAAAAATAATCTGATTTTGGAGTATGACAATGAACACATTGCAACCAGGCTTGGGACGGCCCACATAAACGAGCCAAAAGGCTTTACATTTCTTGAAATAACAACTTCTGAACATTAAACATTGACTTTCAGTCTGTATATTTTATGTTATTAATTTTATGTTGATACCAGGAGGGGATGTCTCGTCTTTGACCCATATATGTGACCCTGGACCACAAAACCAGTCATAAGGGTCAATTTTTTTTTAAATTGAGAAATAATCTTTCCATTGATGAATGGTTTATTAGGACAATATTTGGCTGAGATACAACTATTTGAAACTCTGGAATCTGAGGGTGCAAAAAAATCTAAATATTGAGAAAATCGCCTTTAAAGTTGTCCAAATGAAGTCCTTAGCCAGGCATATTACTAATCAAAAAGTTTTGATATATTTACGGTAGGAAATTTACAAAATATCTTCATGGAACATGATCTTTACTTAATGTCCTAATGATTTTTGACATAAAAGAAAAATTTATAATTTTGACCCATTCAATGTATTGTTGGCTATTGCTACAAATATACCCGAGCTACTCATGACTGCTTTTGTGCTCCAGGGTCACACACATTGACCCTGTGTGTGTATATATATATATATATATATATATATATATATATGAGAGAGAGAGAAATGGCTAATGTTTTTGTTTTTTGAAGTCGTAGCTATACTGCTAGTCAAAGTGTGACCACATCTAACCTGTATTATGACCTATATCCACATTTTTTTGCAATTTAGTGTATTCATCAATGATATGAAATAACACACAAATAAAAGTAAGGGAATTATAGTGATACAGTTGACAGAAATATTCGGGTACCATCCTATTTTGCTGGGTTTTGGCATTAAAAAGATGAAAACATTAGGTGGTCTTCATTACATGTCTGGATGACTTGTAAATCATGCATTTTGTAAATGCATTTTTCTGCAGACCGTTTATCTGCCAAAATGTTTTTAAGATCGTGAGAAATATAAATTGACGAGTGTGTCCAGAGTGTTTTGGTTGTGCTGGATATATTGAGCGTGTTGTTTGAGGTCTGTGCTGTTGTGTCCGGCAGGTGTTGGACTTCACTCCGGCGGTGTGAAGTATGCAGACAGTGCAGGGGGATTCTCATACGAGGACAGCGGGAAGCTCCTCTCAGTCACCAGCAACAGATTCATCCACTGGTGAGAGCTCACGGATAAATACTTCAATACTTTTCAGACTCTCTTTTGATGCAACTGTGACTTGATTGTATTTATAGTTTCTTCAGAAATGTTTGATTGCTCAGAGATCATCTCTTTCAGCTGAGATCTATCACATCAGAATCAGAATTAGCTTTATTGCCAGGTATGTTTGCACGTACGAGGAATTTGTTTTGGTGACAGAAGCTCCACAGTGCGACAGAATGACAGTGACAAGACAAGACACAGATAATAAAAATAATAATATACAATATACAAAATAGACAATGTACAAAATAGCACAAACACAATATACAAAATAGACAATTTAGTATATACAGGTATGTTAGGTGCAAATTTGAAATGTAATAATTAGTGCTGGGCAACGATTAATCGCATCCAAAATAAAAGTTTTTGTGTACATATATGTGTGTGTATTGTGTGTATTTATTATGTATATATGAATACACACCCATGTATGTATATATTTAAGAAAAATGCGTTCTTATATATTAATAAATATATACATGTAAATACATGTAAATCTTTTCAAATATATACTGTATGTGTGTGTCTTTATATACACATAATAAATATACACAGTACACACAGATATATTATATAAACAAAAACTTTTATTTTGGATGCGATTAATCGCGATTAATCGTTGCCCAGCACTAGTAATAATTATGTGTGTTAAATAAATAAATGTATGATAGTGTTGTGTGTATCATGTTTTATTGTTAAGTGTTCAGATGTTCATGAGATTGATTGCCTGAGGGAAGAAACTGTTCCTATGTCTGATCGTTCTGGTGCTCAGAGCTCTGTAGTAGAGCCCTGCGCGGTACTGTTTTCTTAAACCCGCACCCGCTGAACTTCTGGCCAGGACCGCCCGCTGGTTATTGAAGTCCCTGAGAATGATTAAAACAGAGTCCGGGTGTTGTTGCTCAGTCTCTGTGATCAGATCAGCGAGTTTCTGTAAAGCTGAGCTCACATGTGCTTGCGGAGCAATGTAAACACTCACGAGAATGAATGAGCAAAACTCCCGCGGCAAGTAGAAAGGCTTACAGTTAATGAAGAGCACTTCCAGATCGAGACAGCACTTCTTCTTTAACACAGTTACATCTGTACACCACCTTTCATTGATGTAAAAGCACGTCCCGCCGCCGTGCGATTTCCCCGTTGATCCTGAAGCGTCTGAACAGCGCCGCAGCTGTTTTGATTCAGACTGCTTTGATTTTGATAGTTGAGAGTAACTGGAACAGCACTAGAAACCTTTACTGAAGTTGACTTTAGTCTTTACTTGATTGTTATCATTGCAGTCAAAACGACATTAATAACGACACATAATTCATTCATAATTTGGATAAAAGTTTTATTATTTCATGCTCCTAAGCACACAAGGCAGAGTTTTGGCATTGACAAACACATTTAAATGCAGTATTTAATCCTAAATTGCAGTAATTGACATTGACAAATTGACATACACTTTCTTATATGTCAATGGAAGTACATGTAAATAGAGTGCTGTAATGCACACTTCATAGGGGTCATGACATGGTTTTTTTAAAAATTATTTTAATATGTCCTTTGAGGTTTACTTATAAATGTTAATAATGTTTATTGCACAAAAAAACAAATTAATATGTGGGAAAATGATTATTTTTAACTCTCATTCTGACCCTCTGTCTAAAACGACCTGGTATTCTAAAACGAACTTGAATTTAACGACTTAAATATTCATCTGTACCTCACATTAAACTGTGGAACGGCTTCAGAACACTTGGACTTTGACTTTATGGTGCTTTATAATGTTTTTGTGCTTTCGTGGGGCTTAACAATAACACAGAATAGTACACACACAATATCGGATTTGGATCAGTCTCGTCAGACCGATACCAGATCCGGCAGAAAATGCCAGTATCGGAGCCGATACTGAATATCGGATCGATGCATCCCTAATCCAGTGTAGACAAGATAGCGGCAGCGATTGTGACTTCTATTTGCTTTTGACGTGACACGACACTCGCATTCAGCGAGATCAAGTGTCGCCGTTAAGTGACTGGACGCCCAGTGGGTGGAACCTATGCTGAGAAAATGACTATTCGTCCATGTTTTGTTCTGGAGGCGTGTTTATGCAAACGACTGTGCCCCTGTGATGTCATCTTGCACCTCAGATCCAAAACGAGCACATTTTTGGAGCTTGATTAAACAAACACTTTGTTTATAATGAGGACAATGTTTTAAGCTATGAAACTTACAGGATGTTTAAATGGTACAGAGACCTCTAATATGCCAAAAGATCAAGGCAAATTTGTTTTCTCATGTCATGACACCTGTTTTCTGCCCCGATGTAATGTTTTTCTGAAATAATGGTGTGTTCTGAATAAATTGGTGTAAGTTGATGAATAAGAAGTTATTTATTCTTTAAACATGTTTCATACATTTCTGAAATCACTTACTTCCTCTGTTTGTTTGATATTCAGTATATTCACTTTAGCATGTCTCTTATCTTCTAGGTCCACCTCAGGTGACACGGTTCAGTTTGTCGAGCAATCGCTGGACACTAATCTTCTGAATAATGCTGTCCGCCTGCGTATCCCAAACTGCCTCTTGCTGCCCGGAGGAGTTTGCATACAAGAGACCCTTAACAACGTCATTATTCTGATCGTCACCAGCCAGTCGGTTCATCGCCTGGTGCTGCCGCACCCCAGCCGCATGTACCGCAGTGTAAGTGTCTGGATCCTTGCTACTAGGGGTGTAACGGTACACGTATTCACACTGATAGTTTTCAGTACAGGTCTTTCGGTTCAGTATGCATGTGTAATGAACAAAAACAGCATTGTTTTAACCACTGCACGAATAGAACTTCATTGGAAACTTCCAGTTTTATATATTGTCACTTTTGATAAGAAACAGAGTCTCATCTTTCGAATTATGTCCAAAAATTCAAAGAGTTTTGATGCTCTTTGATGTGGCGTGACAGATCGCCGTATAAACGCCTCAGTTCAAATGGCAGCACAGAGCGCAATATCTTTAAATAAACATGAATGAACATCTCATGCCTCCTCAATCAGTGTTTCTCCCGCGGAAAGACATCAGTAAAACTCATTAGTTTGCTAGTGACATGAAGTGCAGAGAATAGCATTTCATGAAATATTAGACAATATACTCATTATATTTCACTTTACCTGATAGTGATGTCTTAACAGATTTATTTAAACATAAAATAATTATGTAACAAGTTATGACAGCCACTGTGTAAATGAATATATTTCAACAATAAATAGAAATTTTATAAGTTAATTTAAAAACTACATTATGTGCAATTTACATGTTTGCATACCATTTTTTTATTTTGAGTGTTGATCATTATATGTAAAAATAAATGGTAATTAAATTTAAGTTTGGACCCTGATGTTACTTGTAACCTTATAGTAATGTAAAAATGCTCCCTATAGTATAGAGCAGAAGCTGAGGTAGATTTTCATCCCTAGGAAAATCGTAATTATTAAAAGAAAGAGCAATTTGTTCAGTAAACCATTGTTTAAGTGAAGAAAAAAAAAAAAGTAATGTTTGTTTTTTTTTTCCTCCTGCTGTACCGTAACAATACCGAACCGTGACCTCCGTGAAGTCGGCCCCCCACCCAACGCAAACCGTTGGCAAAATAGTCTCAATCGTTTGTGCTCCGTTTGTGCTGTAAAAAATTTCATTTGTGCTGCTTTGGTTGTTTAGATATTAAAATATTATTTATAGGTCAATCTGAGGTCACTCAGCCCCCCACATGCTCTATATTTAATATAGAGCATTATATTTTACTAAACCTGTTAGTCTTAATTATTTACTGTATGTTTAAGTTAATCTGTTATGAAACATGCTATGACAGCCAGTGTGTAATTGAATATATTTTAACAAATAGCCTAGAAATTGTAGTATTTATTAATTAATTTAAAAACTGCATTATGTGCAATTTACTTGTTTGCATACAATTTTATTTTTTTTTTTTAAGTTGAGTGTTGATCATCTATTTAAAAATAAATAGTAATTAAATTTAAGTTTGGGTTAAGTTGTTAGGCCTAATTGTAACCTTATAATGTAAAAGGGCTCCCTATTGTTTTAAGCATAAGCTGAGGTAGATTATTATCACTAAGAAAATTTAAACTATAACTGAATGTATTCAAAGAAAGAGCAACTTGTTCAGTAAAACCCCTGCTGTGCCCGAAATCATACCGAACTGAGACGTTAAAACTGAGGTACGCACCGAACCGTCATATTTGTGTACCGTTACACCCCTAATTTTGACAGATACAGAATGTAATGATATTACTTATGTATATGATCTATATACTCTGTATGGTCTAACAAATTCATCTTTTATAGGATTTGGTCACTGAACTCCAGATGCAGTCCATTTTCACAGACATTGGGAAGCTGAATTTAAACGAACCGGCCCACAGTTACGTGCTCCCATTTGCACAAGGAACGCCAGCGACCGCTCCATCCACGTCGGCCGCCTGGATCAGTCATCAGGGGGAGGCAGTGTTCGCTCTCGCCTCGCCCTCAGGCGGCATTACTGTAGTCACCTTGCCTGCTCATGATCAAGATGGTTTGTGTCTGTTTATACGCTCCTCTTTATCTGTCTTGCTCTGTATACATGGGTAGTCCGTGGGCCCTTAAAGTTTGAAAATGTTTTATAAAATGCAAGCTTGTAAAAATGTCTTGCATATTTTAGTCTTAAATATGTTTGTAAAGGTCATAGTTTCAGAATCCAAAGAAACACATTGTAGTCTTTGATGTTGTCTACATTGCAATAGCACCAAACCATTGAGAGTAAACAGGTGCCCTCATCTTCTGAACATGATTTGTATAAAGTACAAACAAAAAAGAAGTAAATTTAGTAAAAAACATTCATGTTTGTCAAATCATACATTTTGGCACACTGTTGTGTTCAGTGGACTCAGTGGATAAATTGAAACACAGCTACCTTAAAAACTCATGCTTGTCTTGTGGTTAACATGCTCAGTGTTTATAAGGGCATTCAGTAAAGAGGAGATCAGGCCTTTAAATTGAGTTATTTCAGTATTTAGTTATTTCATGAAGAAAGTTGTTCTGACCTTTTTAAACAATTACAGAATATCAGAAGGATGAAAGAAATTTAGTAGAATTGATAGTTCATACAACTTCACTGAAGTGTTGTTTAAAGGAATAGTTCACCCACCAATAAAAACCGTCAAGCCTCAAAAAAGTACAAAGATTTTTAAAGTAATCCAAGTCTTCTGAAGAGACGCAGTCGCTTTCAGTGAAGTACACTTTTATGGTCTAAATTAAAGGGATCCAAAAATGAACATTTTGTCATCATTTACACACCCTCGTGCCATTCATAATATATTTCGTGTTACACAGAAGAAAGTACGTCATACAGGTTTGGAAAGACATGAGGGTAGATTTGTCATGTGAATGATGACAGGATTTTAAATTTTTTAATAAACTATCCCTTTAGTTTAGGCTTTTATTTATATATAAACACTGAGCAATTCAAATACATAGAGCTCATCAAATATGGTAAACACAGAAGCTCAACCAATGAGGTTTGTTCTCGTTCCGTTGCGCTTTTTACTATATTTGGTGAGCTCTGTGTGTTAATCAATATTAATATATGAATAAAAGCCTGTTCATCATATAAAATCATTGTGTCTCTTCTGAACTGCTTAATTCATATTGAGTACATTTATAATGGCTGTTTGGACCTTTTAATGAAAGTTTTGGTTGCATTGGATAGACAAGTCCTAAGAGAATGTTATTAATATTTTCATTTTCATTTTGAAGATGATCAGAAGTCTTATGAGTTTGGCATGATGTGATAGTAAATAATGACAGAATTTTTTATATTTATTTGAACTAACCCTTTAAGTTTTAACAAAATTTGCAGATATTTGTGTTTGTAGAAAATCGTGACTCCACTTTCTTGTTATAAAGGGACTGTGTCCATTCTGGAGTTTAAACAGAGTTCAATGATGCAGCGGTTGGCTGGCTGGATGCCCACAGCTATCAGGTATTTTATTTTTTGCATAAAATTTTTGATACTGATTGAATCCCATACAACCAGTGTTGCCAGATTGGGCGGGTTTGAATTTGATTATGCGGGTAAAAATTGGCTTGGGCAGGTGGACAAAATCTGGGCTGGTTTGGGGTCAGTTTGGCAGTTTTCAAACATATAAATTGTATAGGCTGATTGCTTAACAAAGCATCCAATCAGTCATCACGACGTTACTAAACACGTCGTGCACACTGCAAAGACGACTGGTGCTGATGTTGACGTCGCGGCCGCACTTTTAGCCAATCACTAGGGATCAGCAGACAGGCGTGATGATTCGTGAGTGACTGTATTACTGTATAAGTGATCATAATGCCTAAATATAAATTACATGGTAAAGAGTGGGGAGTGTTTCAACTCTCAAAACGTGAATTACACCTGTTGAGGGAGACATGACATGAAGGCTCTAATATCACTGTAACGCCGAAATCAGAGCAGTTAAATTATTTGATCAAAATCTATTTATAGCCTATCCACAGGATCCTGTCTTTTATCTTTGAAACGGTCCAGATTGAAAGCTGCTGGACTTGTTAGTTTTGACTGTGCAAAGTTCTGTAATGTTCTACAGTATGGACTTCACGAAAGACTTCCTCTAGTTCTGTGTGAAATTATAGAGCGACATGAACTTTTGTCGGATTATCATACATGCATCAATGAATGATAGTTTTGACTGTCATGGTGTGTGCATAAACAAGTGTGAAATACCTAATTACATTGCTTTTTCCGATAACTTACATTGGTCACATTTTTACTTTTAAATTCTGACTGTTCACATGATTGAAAATGATGCATGTGTTTTTTCGAGGGTATCGGTTAATTTCTTGATTGCCGTTTTGACAGTGTCTGCTTGCATATTTTAATCATATTTGTGATGCTGGACCACAAAACCAGTCATAATCTTCAATTCTTTTAAATTGAGATTTATACAACATCAAGCTGAATAAATAAGCTTTCCATTGATGTATGGTTTGTTAGGGTCGGACAATATTTGGCTGAGATACAACTATTTGAAAATCTGGAATCTGAGGGTGCAAAAAAATCTAAATATTGAGAAAATCGCCTTTAAAGTTGGTCCAAATGAAGTTCTTAGCAATGCATATTACTGATCAAAAATTAAGTTTTGATATATTCATGGTAGGAAATTTACAAACTATCTTCATGGAACATGATCTTTACTTAATATTCTAATTATTTTTGGAATAATAAATTAATAAAAAAAAAAAAAAAATGTAATTTTGACCCATACAATGTATTTTTGCTATTGCTACAAATATATCTGTGCTACTTATGACTGGTTTAGTGCTCCAGGGTCACATTTGATAATTCTCTTTAATGTATTTGCCCCGATTTGATCCATGGGAAATTTATCTAACATTTTGTTTTTATTATTTTGTCGTCATTATTTTGTTTTAAGGAGTTAAAAATGGCTATTCTTATTTTGACAGTTAAAGTTTTGGGCGTTTTTTTTTTGTTGGAGTGGGCGGGTTTTTGTGAGCTTTTGGGCTGGAAATCGTCCACCCAATCTGGCAACACTGCATACAACCCAGAGCAGAGCAAAAACGTGGTCTAAACGAAGCATCCATTCACAGGGGAGATCAGAGCATTTCTGACCTGGCCATCAGTCTGGCTGTCCACCAGCTAGAAGATGACACTTTCATTTTTGCACTGTGTCAGGATCATAAGCTGCGCATGTGGTCATTTAAGGTCAGTTTGGCTCCAGGAGAGGATGATGCATATACAAATAAATTCATTTATTAAGTTGTAATTGCTGTAATTGCATGCCACTCAGAGTGATGTGTTAATCTGTTGTCTTTTAGCATCAGATGTGTCTGTTGGTGACTGATATGTTGGACTACATGCCTGCGGGTCGCGGGGAGGTGAAGGCTTCTCCAGCACAGGCTCATAAGCTCCGCCTCTTCTACTCCTCATCTACCGGCCTGTGTCTGGCCATCTACCTCGCAGTGCCCAAAGGCAGTCAGTTCAGTGTGCTGCAGCTGGTGGCCAGTGAGAACAATCGCTACAGCCTGGATCACATCTCAACACAGTTTGCAACACAGGTAGAAATCAGTACAGTAAACATGGAGTACTTCAGCTGTTGGAAGTATACTCACAAGAATGTGTGTTCGTGTGGAACAGGAGACGCTAGTGGATTTTGTCTTGACGGCGACTGATATTTGGGCTGTTTGGCTGGATAATGACAACCAGACGGTGGTGAAATACATCAGTTTTGAGCAGTGAGTAATACAGAGTTTGATTCTACAGTTGAAAAAGTATTTGGCAACTGCTTATCTGGAGAAATTAACTTAGAATATTAACTTATAAATACAAATCTTATCTTAAATTTTGCACAGATATCCTAACATGGTAAACAGAACATATAAGTTATAACTGCAAGCAGCAATGACTGGGGCAAGCGCATCAACTCTCGAGTAACCAAATGAGAGCATGTCCTAAAAATCTGTTGATTCTGTGACCTCAATTTTAGGATGATCAGGTCAAGTTTTTAGTACTTTTTTTTTTTTGTGAACCACTTATCCCATCCCATGTCATTCTATCCAGTGTCATTCACAAATGATTGATTCTGGAAGTCTAGACAAAATTATTTAAAGCCTGGTAGACTATGGCTTTGTAATGTCTTTGCTGTTTTCATGTTTACAAATGTTTGTTCATGTAATGCAGGGATTCACTAACTTCCTCTGAACCCCTTTTTTATGTTTTCTTGAAGTTCCCTCTGAGATTTAAGTTCAATAATTTAATAACACATTCATCACATTCAATCATTACATTCGTTCTCAATTCTCTGATATTGGTTAATGGTCATGTGACTAGGGAAGTAACGGTATGAAAATTTCTTATCACGATTATAGTGACCAAAATTATCACGGTTATCAGTGTATTATCACGGTATTGTTAAAATGTGCTGGAGATGTTCAAAAAGTACCGACACATAAATCACTTCAAGTTTTATATTTAAAAATCAACAAACAACAAATAAAATGATTTTTGTTTGCATAATCTCTCAAACATTAACATTAACAATGATGTTCATATTTTAAATGACAACTTGACTGACAACAGTTTAATAGCATGTTCAAATATCTAATGTAAATGTTCAAATAAAGCTTTGAAAACATTTCATAAAAAGGTAAACCTCACATTTCAGCCTTTAAATATAGAAAAGGGTTAAGTCAAAAAGATAATTAATTAATAAATGATTATATGTATTTTATGTGCTCCATAAATAATTCTAGATAACTTACCTGAATCCACATAAGTTTGTTTTTCATCAACCGGTCACAATTTACAGCAGGGCATGCAAATTCGATCCGTTTTTGTCCAGACAGAAACTGCACACAGGCTGAATGTAAATATAAGTCTCTGTAAATCCACTCTCTGACAGCAGGTGGCGCTTTATATGGAAAAGCTGAATACAGCTGTTTCCCGTAAATTCTGTGGACAAAGCAGCATTGCGACACTTCCTTTAGGTATTACATGGAGCGAAGATGAAAACAAATTGCCATCGAATCATTTCTGAAGACAGTCAGAACCTTCAGAGATACATTCATATAATTAATTCATTCATATATTCATTTGTATAATTCCCTCAGCACTCTTTTAAAACGCTTTTCCACATTTTTCTTTCATGTTAGATTTTGTTTCATTTTCAGAGATAGACACAGAATCATAAGAAATCAGAACGGGGACACAGGACTGTATTAATGCATGAATATTTGCTGCTTTTTCCTGAAAATATAGCAGCACAATAGGCATGTGGAACCAGGTGTTTGTCCAGCCGTCACCAGAGGAGGAAGTTCACGTTGGTGAAGACCAAGACCCAAGGGTAAGAGCATTCGGCTTTAATGCGAATGCTGAAGTCAAAACTTCTGAGCCATTTTGAGGTGCCTTAAACACTGTTGTCTTTTAACAGGAAATATATCTGGATGTACTTTTTTCACCTCTACGTTTCACAGCCTCAGCCATCATCAAAGCTTTACAGGTAAAAATCTCAATGTACATTAATTCACTTGTAGTGGGTTTACAACACAATAGATTATTTAATTAAAGTTCTCAGAAGCCATTTTCTAGAAGTATTCTTCGCAGATATGATCAGACAAATCAAATACTCAGGAGTTGAATAAGTTACTGTACGGTTTTTAACCTACCAGGAGGGATGCTGGTTTCTATGTTTTCTCTAGTACTATGTTTAAATACAGGGTGGTTGTCATCTCATTCTAGATATTGTATGAATATTTAGGAATTATATTTTTATTTTCTTTACTTTTAGTTAAGAGAATCCTTAAAAAGGTTCACATTGTGACTCTCATTTAACTCGCACTTAATAAGCCAGACATACAAATTGCACAACGTGTTGGAGTCTGAGCTTTTTTTTTTTTCTCCACCCAAAACGCTGCTGTGTGACAGTATTATGATTATTAAAAACAATCATGAGGCAATGTTAATGTTTGATGGTTATACAGTTTGTAAATTGTGTCTGAAAAATGCATCACCTCAGGCAGGTGACACTTCAAATATGAAGCACTACCCCATAGATTTTGCAAAGATGAATGAAATTGAAAATACTGTATTCAAGTAAGAAATATCTTCTTATTAAAGCTATAGGCGTTAATCAGTCCAGAGCAGTGAAGTGATTTTCTGCTTTTATTTTATTGTTTGGCTCATTTTAACAGTGTAGACAGCAGTAAGTACTAGGTCTGTGCAATTAATCGAAATTCAGTTTTGATTTCGGCCTCCAACGATTATGAAAATACAGTAATCGAGATAAAACATTTATTGCGCCCCATTCCGCCCCCTTTCCAGTGGTGTACTTTCGTTCCTCCGTAAAAAAAAAAAAAAAAGCCCAATTTCACCTGCAAATCAGTAAAATCATGTAATGAGACTTTTGCAAAATGTGACGTGCTTGATTTAAGTTGATAAGATTTATTTGTTTTAAAAGCATGAAAGAGAACTAGGCTAACGTTACTGTGATGCACTCAGGGACGGAAACACAACACGGACATGTAAAGTCATCTTTTAGCGCCTAAACGGTCAAATACACATCAAAATGTGGCGCTTAGTGATTATTCACGTAAACCCTCGTCAGTTATGTAATAAATGAACGCAAAGAGTTGAGAATGAAAATACATGTGCAACAGTAAATTGGATCGTGATTACAATATTGACCAAAATAATCGTGATTATGATTTTCGTCATAATCGAGCAGCCCTAGTAGGTACTGTATATTACGCTGCTGTCACTTAATACACAGATCCCCCCCCCAGCTGTTTACCTTCACAGACATAATCGACTGTGTTTCTTTCACTTGTGTGTATTTGACAGTTAAAGTGCAATAAGACATGAAAGAGGGCTTAGTTTAGTCCTCGCATGCCGTGTAACAGCCGCTTTCTGTGCGAGTGCTTCGGATGTGTGCACTCAGAAAACTGTATGAAGTTTAAACTAATATAGCTTTAAAACACATGTTTTCAGCACGATAGGCAGGATAATCAAAACCAAACAGATGTTTTTTTAGCAGTCATGAGCTGTAGCTCAGCTCAATTTGCATTTATAGAGACTTTATAGAGCCTGTTTCTGCTTTCACTCAAAATATGCATCATCAAAATGATAAAATAAATGATCTGTGGGGACATTCTGGGGACACCTGAGACTTGTATTACATCTTGTAAAAAGGGGCATAATAGGCGCCCTTTAAATTGGAGCAGGTAAATTTTGCATGGTTTACATTACATTTATCTAGAAGAGTTGATTCCTTTTTTTCCAGATTTACAAACGGGGTACAGAGCGATATTCTGACTTGTCGTGGGAGGAGCTGAAGAAAGAGGTTACGGTCACAGTGGAAAATGAGGTAAGGTGGTGCTGTTTTCCCCTTTGTGTTCATTTCTTCATCTGTGTTACCACTAAATGTTGTTTTCAGCTTCAGGGCAGCGTGACCGAGTACGAGTTCTGTCAGGAGGACTACCGTCTGTTGCAGGTGGAGTTCTGGTCCAAGTTTTACGCCTGCTGCCTGCAGTACCAGGATGTGCTGTCCACTCCACTCGCCCTGCACATCAGCCCTGCCACAGCCATGGTCTGCGTCCTCAAGAAGGTACCAGATCCCAGCCTCACGGCTGGAAGACTTCATTTAGCTATAGGGAGCGCTTTTACATTATGATAAGGTTAGAGTCAACAGCAGATCCCAAACTTAACTTCAATTACTATTTATTTTTTACATATAATAATTAGGGATGTGCGCTACGACTAATTTGACTGTCGTTTAAACAGAAGTTTTGTATCTGACTAGTCTAAAAGCTAGAAACCCCCCAAAAAATGGCAAAAGAAAAAAACGATATTTTTTTTAACCCTCTACACTTCACAAAGCAAAATGAAAGAAAACAAAATACAGTTTAAACTTACCCGACTCCCTAAACCAAAAACAATGTGAAAAGATTAACCAAAATAAAATGGCATCAAACCCCCTACATCCCTTAACTTGCCAAAAAACTTTTTTTTACAAAGTATTTAGAAAAGTCGATAGCTAACAGTTCAAAATCAGAATCCAAAATCGTAGTCAAATCAGATGTGGGTCAAGTTAACAAGAAATATCACCGGTTGAAAACACAAACACTGTCACAAAATTACATTCACACTCACACAATCTCTCTGGTAAGACACTCTTAAGACTTAAACAAACAGTGACGGCAAAACAGCAAAGGAAATGAGCTACAAAGTCGTACACACGATGGCACAATCATGGCAGAGGTTGAGTGATTGGGGCGGTCCTTATATCTGGATCAGGTGAGGAGGAGAGCCAATCGCAGCCTCCAGCAAATTATCACAAGGAACCGCCCACCCTTAACACACACATGCTCACACACAGAATATACACAAGAGGACAGAATGGAATTAATGAACAATTGACTGGCTCATAACAAATGCTATTAATAATCATAATACATTAGCATGTAGATTTCAAGTATTGTTCAGTTATGTAAAAGTTGCATTGAAAATATGAATTGAAAGTGATAAAATAGCAAAGAACCTTGTCTATTCTGGACATGAGTGGTGTGACACGACTAAAGACACAACTTAAACAGAAACTCTTTCTACACTGGATATGGAAATCTTCCGATCAACCCGGTGCTCTGTACTACTGTTACTTCAGAAAGGCTGCTATTCAACTTGGTACAGTAATGCAGAATAAATACCTTTTTCTTTTTCTTTTTTTGAGGTTTTATCACATTTGTGGAATTACATCTTTATTATATATTCAAATGATTATTCAAATGTGTTAAAATCATATTTTTATATGTCGGAAGTATGATATGTTTCATTATAGCCTGTGCCTTATTATTATTATTATTATTATTATTTTATTATTATTATTAGACCGAACAGTGAAAAAAGAATGAGAGCTAAAAACTTAGGAGTGAATTAAATATTCAATTCAATTCAAGTTTATTTGTATAGCTCTTTTCGATATACAAAACGTTGCAAAGCAGCTTTACAGAAAATTTTACATTTCTACATTATATTTAGGAGTAGGTTATTAGTGGTGACTATGGCTGAAATGTACAAAAATCATGCAGTTAGTTACAAATTACACGTAATCAAACAGACGGTGAACACTTAACTGCAATGATTATATGTTGCGGTTAAACGCTGCGATTTAGCAAAATTGGGTAGTTTTATATGTTGTTCCAGGTTTAGCATCATCTGAGGTCTTCTGGGCGTTGGCATATAATCTCTTCTCAGGTGTTCGGTCATCTCAGATCTCATGAGCTGGTGTGCATCTGTCTGTGCTGTGTTATGATGTGGTTAACAGCACCATCAAAATAAGTCTACTTTTCAGCTCTCACCACTCAAACAGACCAAACGCCTACAGGCCAATGACAATAATTTAAAAATGTCAAATATCAGCCTTGGAGTGCTAATCTTTTTACTCTGCTTTCCTAGGGCTTCGTGTCTTTCCTGTTACCCTGCTTTGCTGTCGACCATCTTTACCTGTCCTCTGATGAATACCTGTTTTCTGAAGAGGAGACTCCAATTGTTGAGGGTAAGAGGGCATAAAGTCTGATCCCCTTTGCAACTTATTAATGCCACGATCTGAAGGGAAAAGACTGTTTGACCAACATGCAAGACAAGCAGCCACTGTCGACATAATCAAGCATTTATTAATGGTGGTCTTTTATTAGATTCAGACTTGAGCCGTGATGTCCTGCAGCTCGTTCAGTGTCTCCGCATGGTGAACGAGTCTCTTCCGGAGGACATGGCCTATGAGATGGACAAAGCCCTTGAGGACCTGTTGTCTCCAGAGAAAGTGTCAGAAAAAGTACTGGAGGGTCTTCTGGCCAGTGACAAGTCAGTATCCCTCACATCACTGATTTAATGCAGTCACACTAATCAGCTTGATGTCTAAAGTGAAATATTTTCTTCAGTGCGAATGTGATTCAGGACATTTTAAGCAAACTGCAAAACATCAATAACCCCATTGTTGCAATAAACACGCTGCTGAGAGAACTGGACCTGGAGGCTGATGCAGAGACCGACACCAGAGCCACTGGTACGCCTTTATATACACCTTTTGAAGGGGTCTGTGGTGAATGTTCTTGATGTAAAGTTCTATTAATAAAAATAAATATATATTATATATAAGTATATAGCTATATTTGTAATATATTAAGGAAACACTTTATTTTAAGGTGTCCTTGTTACACATGTACTTACTATTATAATAACAATAAATTATGCATAATCACATGCAGGTAACTCTAAACCAAACCCTAATCCTGACCATATAGTGTGTACATGTAGTTAATTAATGTTACTCAGTAATTAAATGTATAATTACACTGTAACAAGGACACCTAAAAACAAAGTGTAACCTATATTAAATATGAATAAATGTGTATTTCAAAATTACAATATCTAATAATTAGTAGGGCTGGGCAATATAGCTAAAAAATTAGTCAATGATATAATGTTTCATATTGTTCGGTATCGATAATTATTGACATTTTTTATAACCTTTTTTATAACAAAGAGCAATCAGTTTTTTAGTTTTTTTTACCACTGTATTTTTAATTTACCCTATTTATTAAGACAAACAACAAATATTTTTTTGTTTTAAGATTCAAACACAACATAAAATTTAAACAAATGTCTTATGTTATATGCAGATTAAATAAGTCTTAAGAAAACTTGTCTCCCGAGGCCACAGGATGTCGCAATGAGGAAAATAATGCAGCGCGTTATATTGTTTATTCAATGCAATGAAATATCAACTTGTCTGTAAAAAATGTGCATAACGTCTAAATTAACATATATAATTTTGTAAATTGCTTAAACATTTATGAGCTAAACAGCATCATGTATTTATGCATAGCTTAATACAAAGAGCCGGAGTGCCGATCTCACAGATTGCGTTTAAAAACACATGAGGCGCAGTGGAATGGAATAAACCTCCACAAATTCGTGACGTTTTCTAAAAGTTTAAACTCTTTTAACTTTGCATCGCTTTCTATACATCTCTTGTGTGAGATGCGAGTGCAGCAGTCATAGTTGTCCATCTAAAAAAAATCCCTGAATATGCATTCTGTGTGAATGGCTTGGTTTCGGTTTTAACCTAATCGAGATGATCTCAATGAGCTTCTATAGTTTTCTAATATTTTGAATGAATAACGCAGCAGCATCTCGTGGGTTGGACTAAAACATTAAGGTGTGTTCACACTTGTCGTGTTTGGTTCGATTAAAACGAACTCTGGTGCAATTGCTCTGTTAGTGCGGTTCATTTGAGTAAGTGTGAACGCTGCCATCCGAACCCTGGTGCGCACCAAACAAGCGGACCAATACCGCTAAAAAGATGGGTCTCAATCCACTTCCAAACGAACTCTGGTGTGGTTCGAATTAAATATGAACGCAACATGGACCAAATATTTTTGAACGAACCAAAAACAGGAAGTAATGACAAGACGCGACACTATGTGACATGATTTCACAAAGGGAAGTAAACAAAACAAATTGAGCAGAGGGCAAACATGGAGCAACGAGGAGGTACAGTACCTTTTATGAGCTCTTTATGAGTTCGCAGGTGGTGAAAATAAATAAAATCTTATAAATGCAA
Source organism: Onychostoma macrolepis (assembly GCF_012432095.1). Taxonomy (NCBI): domain Eukaryota; kingdom Metazoa; phylum Chordata; class Actinopteri; order Cypriniformes; family Cyprinidae; genus Onychostoma; species Onychostoma macrolepis. The sequence continues at coordinate 23,441,241 of NC_081179.1, forward strand.
CAAGCGCACTTAGTCCAGCAGACGGCATTGGGTGTATTCTACTTAAAGCGGCACTGAGCAGATCAGTGAATGGGAACATTGGGCCTCATTCATGAAACTTGCGTAAATATATGAGTAATTTGCACGTAAAACAGACCTTCCCGAAAACTCTGCTCGGGATTCACAAACGCTTCGTAAACGTCCAATTTGATAGTTAAGCAGGTGTATGTTAATGAATTCCAATCATTCATAAATAGGGCACTTGTGCACGCTCATTCACAATTAGCATAATCTATGAATTACAGCGTGTCCAGGAACACAGTGGAATATTCTGATATACTTTCTCAGGTTTGGCTCCAGTATATTGCATAAATGCAAAAAAGACTAATAGGTCCATATGCCTAACAATAAATATTCAGTAACATGTGTCCACCAAAGAGATTTTAGCCACCTGAAAAATTCAGGCACTCTTCTGAAAACGACCAGCTGGTGGTGCTTGATAACACTTTGGTGGCACAGCATTTTTCCAGCTGAGATGCTTTAGTTGCTATGATTTGGAATATCCACAGCGGCAACGTATTACTAGAATTTTACTAAATATAAAAAAGCAGTAACCAGTAATATTGACTTCTCCATTGTTGTAGGCAGCCATTGTACAAGTAGGATGGTTGGTCGTTATTTGTCCCACCCGTCCTCTATTTACAGCTAGGTAAATAGTGACAGTGATGAGCGCTGCGTTTAGTTATCAACTCAGCTGCAAAAAAAAAAGGAAAAATTCCTTAGAGGGCAAGGGCAAATGAACTTGTAAAATATTATTATGGCAGTGCATCAAAATTCAGTGTCATTGGTTTGCCAAAAAGAACACAGAACGTTTTACGCACCATTTACACCTGGTGAGGAGCAGGTGTACATTTCTTTCGTACTAACTAACATTTTGAAAATAAGAACATTTTAATGAATTATACACCCGCAGTGCCGCTTTAAGTCGAACGCACCTTTTCCTTTTGCTTGGGGTGTTCGGTGAGTTCCGTCACAAAATATATGTCATTCAACCCGACAATCAGGTTGTGAACGCATCTCTATGCCTTTAGGTATCGGTATCTTTAGGTTCGCTGTCAGAAACGCCAGTGTGAACGCTGAGCGGACCAGTTCCAAATGTATAATTTTTCTTTTTGGTCCAGACCAAATGAACCGAACTACAAGTGTGAACACACCCTAAAATTCAACAGCGACACTTAATGAGAAAGCTCCCTGACGCACACACCAAACATTCGATTGCACCGGTTTTGCATTCAAATGCAAATTTTAATTTTAATTAGACTATTATAAAAAAAAAAATTATTCACAATCTCCTCATCACAGGCAGGCACAGCACTAATTTCAGCATGTGTTCGTGTGTGCTGTCTGATTGTTACTCATAGCACGTGCCAAGATCGTGCGCTGTATCGAACATTTTTTTCTATTGTTATCGATGAAAGTGTGCCATCGATAAATACAGATAGTTTTATTGCCCAGGCCTAATAATTAGCAGTTATGACTTCTGTCAGTCATTCAGCTCTAGGATCTTGCATACAATTTTAGTGTTTATGATAGCTTTTTGGAGTTTGACACATATATACAGTCTGCTTTTGTTGTATGTAAACAACTGAAAGATTATTGTTTTGTGTGTTTGTTTATTCTTTTGTCCAAAAGACATTTGTGCAAGTAGAGAGCGAGTATTAAAGCGCAGCCCTTTATATATATATATATATACATACATGCATGCATACATACATACAGTGGGGCAAAAAAGTATTTAGTCAGCCACCAATTGTGCAAGTTCTCAACTTAAAAAGATGAGAGAGGCCTGTAATTTTCATCATAGGTATACCTCAACTATGAGAGACAAAATGAGAAAAAGAAATCCAGAAAATCACATTGTAGGATTTTTAAAGAATTAATTGGTAAATTCCTCTGTAAAATAAGTATTTGGTCACCTACAAACAAGCAAGATTTCTGGCTCTCACAGACCTGTAACTTCTTCTTTAAGAGGCTCCTCTGTCCTCCACTCGTTACCTGTATTAATGGCATCTGTTTGAACTCGTTATCAGTATAAAAGACACCTGTCCACAACCTCAAACAGTCCAACTCCAAACTCCACCATGGCCAAGACCAAAGAGCTGTCAAAGGACACCAGAAACAAAATTGTAGACCTGCACCAGGCTGGGAAGACTGAATCTGCAATAGGTAAGCAGCTTGGTGTGAAGAAATCAACTGTGGGAACAATTATTAGAAAATGGAAGACATACAAGACCACTGATAATCTCCCTCGATCTGGGGCTCCACGCAAGATCTCACCCGTGGGGTCAAAATGATCACAAGAACTGTGAGCAAAATCCCAGAACCACACGGGGACCTAGTGAATGACCTGCAGAGAGCTGGGACCAAAGTAACAAAGGCTACCATCAGTAACACACTGCGCCGCCAGGGACTCAAATCCTGCAGTGCCAGACGTGTCCCCCTGCTTAAGCCAGTACATGTCCGGCCCGTCTGAAGTTTGCTAGAGAGCGTTTGGATGATCATATGGTCGGATGAAACCAAAATAGAACTTTTTGGTAAAAACTCAACTTGTCGTGTTTGGAGGAGAAAGAATGCTGAGTTGCATCCAAAGTCTTTCAGCATGACAATGATCCCAAACACACCACCCGGGCAACGAAGGAGTGGCTTCGTAAGAAGCATTTCAAGGTCTTGGAGTGGCCTAGCCAGTCTCCAGATCTCAACCCCATCGAAAATCTTTGGAGGGAGTTGAAAGTCCGTGTTGCCCAATGACAGCCCCAAAACATTACTGCTCTAGAGGAGATCTGCATGGAGGATATACCTATGATGAAAATTACAGGCCTCTCTCATCTTTTTAAATGGGAGAACTTGCACAATTGGTGGCTGACTAAATACTTTTTTGCCCCACTGTATATATATGTTTGGACTCTTCCCCTGATCATCACTGTTGCAGGTCAGTCTCTGAGAGTGCGCATTAGCCTCTCTCAGCTCTACGGCAGCAGTGTGGCCGCTAGTCTGATCTGTCAAGCTGTGTGTCAGACCACTATGACTAGAACTCTGCTCTGCAGAGACCTGCTCATCCTGCAGCAACTGTACCTGCGAGTTGGAGATAGTGTGAGTAGACACGCATAATTATGACAAGAACAAAATTCACTTCACACTTCAAGTTATTAAAAATGCTCTAACATATTATTTTTTTGTCATTGAATCTTTACTAATACAATATTAAGAGAAATAGTCTGAATTTATCACTTTTGTCATACTCATGGCATTGCACATCTAGTGTTTGTGGTCTTTTTTTTTTGTAGCTTTTTTTTTTTAAGAATCTACTTACTAGCTAGTTTTTTGAAGAAACGAAGCTGAATGGTGAACCATTAATCTAGGGCTGCCCCCTAATAGTCAACAAGAAGAGGCTTGGTCTTAATTTTTAGTAGTCACTTAGTTGCAGGAAAAATTTTTTAAATCCACAGGAAGTGGAGAAGTCACGCAGTCCGTGATGGACAGATTGTTAGTGGCTGGTCTATGTGGTAATATAGTACATTGGACAGGACATCCAAACGCTTGCCTATTATGACCTCAAATATGTCTTATCTGAAATATGTTAGTAGCAGCAACTTTATATGGGCGCTCATTTCCTATATTAACCTAGAAAATGGAGGAGCCGGTGCAGTCACTTGCTCTTAAAATACTCCATCATTTTTGGTCATACATATATGAGCAAATCATCTTTTGAATCTGTAAAGACTCTGTTGTTATTGTGAATGCACACAAATAAGCATAAAGCATTGCGCTTTTGTAAAAAAATTAGAGCAAACAGGACGCTTTCTGCCGTCTCTGTTTCTGTGAACTTGAGCGTGAATCTCTGTGTATACTTGCCTTACAACCTTGAAAAATAGGCTAAATAATATACCTGTGGAGAGTGAAATGTCTACTATCAAATGAACCAATTCAAATGGAAAACAAATATTCTCAGATTATGTAATCTGTTTGAAACATGCTTATATACGCGTCCTTTACTGTGGAGATCACCGACTTCATCTCTTAAGATTGAAGGTTATTAGGCTATGTAAACAGTTAAAGGCTCATTATTATGATTTAAATGGTTAATTAATAAACATGCAAATAGCCGACTAATGCTTAAAACGAATGACTACTAGTCGACCAGAAAAGTCTTTAGTCGAGGGCAGCCCTACATTAAACTCAAGCCTTTTGCTAAACAGGTTAATTAACTCTTCCAAATGCACCCTTTACATTAGATTAACCAGATATGTACATAAAATATGGGATTACATGTAATGATATTTTTGTCAAAAACTAAGGCTAAATCTAAAAACTCTGTAAATTATCTCTGGAACTGCCTCGAGAATGTAACATGGTGCTGTTTATACGTATCCAATCTCTTGTGGATTGCTGAACTTGAACCCTAACTGAAAAAAATAATTTGGTGGAATTTGAATAGAGTTGAGATTTAGGAAATATTGTGAAGAAAAATTATTTTAAAAGCCCTGTTGACAGTCCTAGCTTCTGTACTCTTATTGATTAATTGTTTGTTTATTCAGCTGTTTGTTCCAGGCGCTGCTCAGCTACTGCAGCTGCAGCAGGACTTGATTCCTCGTTGCTCGAGTCTGCTGTGCACATATCACCTGCTTAAACAGATGAGCCTGACACTGTCCTCATCCGTTCCACTTGACATACTGTGAGTCCACACGCCACACGGCCCAATCCACAAAAAAAATCCAAATTTATTTGTAAGCCATGATTCTTAATGCAAATGTGTGTATACGGTAGGGCTGTAATAGTGGCAAAGTTCAAAGTCCTTGAGCATAGAAAGCAATAGAAGTTTCAGTACTATGTCAAGTTTAATAATATTCCCCACAAAGAGAAATGTTTGATCATACATCCCACTGTGTGTTTTTAAAGGGTTGTGGGACACGAGCAAGACAGAGCTATGTTTCATGTTTTCTCCCAATAATCCAAAGCACTTTTACACTTTGTAAATGGTCAAAAAAATGTTAATTATTTCTTATGCATGAGCAAGACATTTGTGACCTTTTCTGGCAAAATGAATTCACATTAAATACTCTAACAAATCATACATCATTCTGAAGGTCTTTTAATAGAGTCTGATGACTGAGCTACACCTGTTTGAAGTCGATGGAGTCAGCAAAGTCAGTTCTGAGCAAGAGTTAAAAGTTTTCTGAAGCTTCCAAAGCAAAAATCACTGAGCAACATTGCATTGATTCCTCCTCCACTTCCTTTTTTAATATTAATTACTGTATTAATAATCACAATATAGCCATTTTTTATTTTATCTTTGTTATTAAAAATATGAACAAATGCAGAAAAACAATAGTAGAACAATAAGAAACAAATAGTGCATTACTGTTTTCATTTTACACCTAAACGAAAGCAATCAAGAAAAAAAATAATCAAATGTAAAAATCATTTCAGTGTGTACATTACAAATACATGATTATTAAAACTACAAAAGCAGTTCAATCAAGAGCAGTGATATTTTCTTTTGTTATTAGATTAATATTAATGAGACAGACGGCCTATATAGTAATTCCTACTGTACTGCACGGCTTAATGTTATGTCACGCATCAGATGTTTTTCCCCAAACATTCGTTTAAGACATAATCTGTTATGTTTGCGTGAATAGCCTACTTTAATACTGTAATTCTGTGTATACAGTATGTGTATGTATTGGGATTGCGCGCTGGTGGAGGTGTCCTTATGTGTGCGATTCATATGTCAGTCAGCTTTCCGACTCATTTTCCAAGCACAGGTCACAATTATATCAGATGCTGTGTTGCAGGGATAGTTCTATCAAACACTTTTTACTACCCTAATATAAATCCTTCTACCTGGTGCCTTATTTGTATTTTATAATATTATTTTATTGTATTTTTTTTTATAATACATAGACTTGCACTTTATTTATTGTATATCTTTGAGTTATACAATTGTTCCTGGGTTTATTTAAGGGCAATATTTCATGCATTATTTGTCTCTCTTTAGAAATGCTGATCTTCAGCATCTGTCTGTTTTGGAGCTGTCCGACTCCACAACTCCTACATCCAGTAGATCTGGTAAGATGAATTAATTTCGCTTTGGATAAAAGCGTCTGCTAAATGACTAAATGTAATTGCCTCAATACAGACAGTCCATGACCGCTGATGAGAATGCTGACTGTTCCTCGCCGTGTTGTTTCTCTCTTGTTTTTAGTGTTGAATCCTCAAACTGTGGTGGAGTTGTTCTACCAGAATGTGGCCCGTAAAGCCATCATGTCTCAGATCTTCTCCCAGCAGGATGTGGAGGGCAATCAGGCCATGCTGCATTGGCCACAAATGATCTCCAGTGTCCTGACACTACTCTGCCAGTTTCTGTATCCTCTTGATATGCAGCATGCTGGCATGATACCAAAATTTCAGTAGCCTGTATGAATGAAATATATCGATTCTCTATACAAATTTTGATGCCAAAACTGTTTTTATGCTTTTGAATATTTCATTTATACTTAAATTTATAATTGAATTTTAAGTAAAAAATAATAATAATTTTATATATATATATATATATATATATATATATATATATATATATATATATATATATATATATATATATATATATATATATATATATATATATATATATATATATATATAAAATATTATTTTTAATTTTTTAAAGGGTGTAACCAGGGCTCGAATTGCGAGGGGATGGCATCCCCCTAGTCGAAAAAAATGACAAAAAGCATCCCCTCTGTAAAACCACCATCCCCTTTGGATTATTGATTTTGTGTATTATGTAAAACTTATCATGCACATGAAATGTTAAAATTCTCTACTTATGATCATTTACGAACTAAATAACGGCGATTGGCCAATCAGAACTTGGTACTGTAACAAGCTGCGCACAAGCAGAAGCAATTTCGTAATTTTTCACGCAAAATGGTTCAAGCGCAACTTTGGAAGTTCTTTAAAAAAAGAAGGCAACAGAAGGTATGATTTTTCCTTGATTTACAATTTAAAGACAATTTCCTGACATAATGTATGTGTTACTGTGAGGGACTGAGAGACGATAGGAGAGCTGATATTATCCAAAAAGCCATTCAGTCCATTCAGATGGTCTCACTTGTTTCGTTTCAATTGAATCAGCTGTTTTGAATGAATCGTTTGATATGAATGATTCAGGACGTCGTTTATTAAAACAGGGACTTGCTGCCACCTACTGGCGGTGTTATTGTCATATTTATTTATCCATGACCGACCTAAACCAGCCAAGGTGCCAGCACAAAAACACATTCAGCAAAATATATTCAGCAATATTGAACAAAATTCCTCTATTTCAGGCCCCAGAAGGAAAATTTTTAAGGAAACCTTTAAAAATGAGACCAATTTTGTAATCACTGTGTAAAATTACCCCCCATCCCGGCCACACAATCCCCCCTGAATTTTTTTAAATATATTTTCTGTTCGGTATGCATGTGTACCGAACAAATACAACAATTTTTTTCAGGAAATTCAAACAATAAATGGCGTTTTGACAGTCTTTGAGGCATGACAGATCGCTGTATAAACGCCTCGGAGAGCTGCTTCTGGGACGCTTCAGAAAGTTGAGTGTTGATTATTATATTTAAAAATAAATAGTAATTTAAGTTTGGGTTAAGTTGTTAATTGTAACCTTATAATGTAAAAGGGCTCCTTATATTAAAGTACAAGCTGAGGCAGATTTTTAAGAACTAAGAAAATGATAACTGAATGTATTTAAAGAAAGAGCAACTTGTTCAGTAAACCATTTAAAAAAAAAAAAAAAAAAAGTTTAGTTTTCCCCCTGCTGTACCTGAAATCATACCGATCCGAGACTTTGAAACTGAGGTACGCACCGAACCGGCATATTTGTGTACTGTTACACTCCTAATAAATAAATAAAACAAATAATAATATAGAAAAGAATCACAGTGTTTATAGTCCCTTTAGACATAACTGTGTGTGAATCATTTTGTGTCATACAAGCAGAGACTCTCACAGCCGCATGTCCCGGGTGCCTGTTACTTACATCTGCACGGCATTATAAAGCGGTCGCCCATCAATCAGCTCATTGCATGTATTGAATATCCGTTCTCATATTCGTATCGACCTGGTTCTTTTGACATCATTGCTAGACACTTGATAATTTCAGCCAGTTCTTGATTGTAAAGCATCTGGGGTGTAATTCATGAGTTCAGTATTTCCTTTACATCATTTCACTAGCTGGCCCAGCAATCCCAGTTTCCTCTTTCCTGAATGCCTGATGGTAAACTGCCAGTATGCACAGCTGCAGGTGAGACACCAGTCATCACTTGTCTAATTTCCCAGAAATTATTTGCTGGATTGTATATGGTCCTGATAAAAATAAAGGAACTATTATAATGAAGTGTAAATGTAATATAATTACAGTCTTCAGATGAGTGAATTTGTGTTCTTCGTACCAGTTAATGTTTAGTCTGTGATTTTATCATGTTTTTTAATTTAGTAATTTCAGTGATTTAGGGATTTATCTTCTGTTTTAAAGTAGTAATCACTCGGTAGTTATTTTGGTTTAGAATGTAATGTTAAAAAACCCTTTGTTTGTACATTGTGTAGCCTACGTATATACATGTACCTTGTTTTCATAACCTCATATTGCACATTGTTTGGAGGAGAACATCAGACGTAGAATTTTTTTTAATGATGGATTAAAAGTAATTGAATTGAAATGAGACAAATTGAGTGCAGAAAATTTTACTATTGTAAATAGTTATTACTGTTCTTCTGAGTCAGAACTTTCTAGAACTTTTTAAGCTACTTAACGTCAAGCTAAACAGACAATTTTTCCGAAATTATTACACTCTGTTCATTTATTACTCGCTCTGCCAATTTTTTAATGAGCTTGTTTGACTGGTAAATTAAAAACTTTTAGTTACAGTACCTACAGTGAGGAAAATAAGTATTTGAACACCCTGCTATTTTGCAAGTTCTCCCACTTAGAAATCATGGAGGGGTCTGAAATTGTCATCGTAGGTGCATGTCCACTGTGAGAGACATAATCTAAAAAAAAAATCCAGAAATCACAATGTATGATTTTTTAACTATTTATTTGTATGATACAGCTGCAAATAAGTATTTGAACACCTGTCTATCAGCTAGAATTCTGACCTTCAAAGACCTGTTAGTCTGCCTTTAAAATGTCCACCTCCACTCCATTTATTATCCTAAATTAGATGCACCTGTTTGAGGTCGTTAGCTGCATAAAGACACCTGTCCACCCCATACAATCAGTAAGAATCCAACTACTAACATGGCCAAGACCAAAGAGCTGTCCAAAGACACTAGAGACAAAATTGTACACCTCCACAAGGCTGGAAAGGGCTACGGGAAATTGCCAAGCAGCTTGGTGAAAAAGGTCCACTGTTGGAGCAATCATTAGAAAATGGAAGAAGCTAAACATGACTGTCAATCTCCCTCGGACTGGGGCTCCATGCAAGATCTCACCTCGTGGGGTCTCAATGATCCTAAGAAAGGTGAGAAATCAGCCCAGAACTACAGGAGGAGCTGGTCAATGACCTGAAAAGAGCTGGGACCACCGTTTCCAAGGTTACTGTTGGTAATACACTAAGGCGTCATGGTTTGAAATCATGCATGGCACGGAAGGTTCCCTGCTTAAACCAGCACATGTCCAGGGCCGACTTAAGTTTGCCAATGACCATTTGGATGATCCAGAGGAGTCATGGGAGAAAGTCATGTGGTCAGATGAGACCAAAATAGAACTTTTGGTCATAATTCCACTAAACGTGTTTGGAGGAAGAAGAATGATGAGTACCATCCCAAGAACACCATCCCTACTGTGAAGCATGGGGTGGTAGCATCATCTTTGGGGTGTTTTTCTGCACATGGGACAGGGCGACTGCACTGTATTAAGGAGATTTTGGGGAACAACCTCCTTCCCTCAGTTAGAGCATTGAAGATGGGTCGAGGCTGGGTCTTCCAACATGACAATGACCCGAAGCACACAGCCAGGATAACCAAGGAGTGGCTCTGTAAGAAGCATATCAAGGTTCTGGCGTGGCGAGCCAGTCTCCAGACCTAAACCCAATAGAGAATCTTTGGAGGAGCTCAAACTCCGTGTTTCTCAGCGACAGGCCAGAAACCTGACTGATCTAGAGAAGATCTGTGTGGAGGAGTGGGCCAAAATCCCTCCTGCAGTGTGTGCAAACCTGGTGAAAAACTACAGGAAACGTTTGACCTCTGTAATTGCAAACAAAGGCTACTGTACCAAATATTAACATTGATTTTCTCAGGTGTTCAAATACTTATTTGCAGCTGTATCATACAAATAAATAGTTAAAAAATCATACATTGTGATTTCTGGATTTTTTTTTTAGATTATGTCTCTCACAGTGGACATGCACCTATGATGACAATTTCAGACCCCTCCATGATTTCTAAGTGGGAGAACTTGCAAAATAGCAGGGTGTTCAAATACTTATTTTCCTCACTGTAAGTTTGAATATTTTTACTGCTGTCCAACTTTTGCTCAGTTCCTGTCAGTATTGGACTTCCATTGTCAAGGGTGCATTAAATATGATACTGCATGCACATACAGTACACAGCTGATTCAGTGTAGTTTGATTTAACATATGACTGTACAGATGGGGTCAATATGAAGTTAAGAGTTCAGTCTTGATTTACTACTACTACTAATAATAATAATAAAAAATAGGTGAACAAAGTTCTCAGCTTGAGTTGAATATTTAGCTTGCAGTTACCCTACACAAAATAAAAATTATAAATAATATACTTCTAGTTAATGCCTAAAAGGAATTTTTAACCTTTTTGTCACTGTGTCTTGCCTCTCTGCAGGAACATGTTCGGTTAGTTGGGCCCTGGTGCCAGGTGAATGTGGGATCCTATCGTTTTGTTTTGGGTCAGTGCTATCTGGCCTGCGGTGAGGGCCAAAAGGTAAGAACATCATGTTTGACCTGCTGTAGCCGCCTCAGTTCAAGTGCCATGTGCATCATCTTGTCCTCATTACTACTAGTTAAAGCACAAAATAAACATGAATGAACCTCAGAAGGTATGTGGAAAGATACAGTACAACTTAACAAACTGCATTGTCTCATAATCAATCGGTACGTGTTTCAACCTCAGAAAGAGATCAATAAAACAGCTTGTAAACAATGTTACATTTATCTTAGAAAAGCAGTTCAATGAGCTTAGCTTGATAGTTAAGCTAGAAAAACATTAACTTGAGGATAATTTTGCTAAATATATGTACTATACTACTGATGCTGTTTTTTATACTAAATGTTTGCTTGAATAAATCCATCATGAAAGCCACTGTTTAAATGTTTATATATCAGAAAAACAGATAGAAACAGTTATATCATTAAATCGTTCTTATGAAAAAACTTCATGCCTTATGAACAGTTTATTTTTGATATCAAATCAGTTACTTTTAACCTTTAATTTATAATGTACCATTGTAAGTCCATTGTTTTTGAATTTCCGTGTTACATTTGCTATATTTTCACATTTATATCCATGATTTGGTATTCCTCTTGGACCATCGTCCTCTTTTGTGCTCTTTTGTGTTTCTCTCCCAAGTGGTTCAATTGTTGTCAGCATGAAGTCTTATTCAATGGGCTATGTTACACTTTTAATTGTCAAGAAATTACTTTTCTTTAAATGTATTGATTCAGTATATTCACCTGTAGATCCAAAATTGCCTTTAACTTACACCAAAACTTTTTTATTTTGTAACTTTCATGAGGGTGTACTCATTTTTTGCAATACAACATTGTATCACTTCATTATTTATTACGTTTTATTTTTTAATTTTAATTAATTTAGTTTTTAAATGAAGTTCAATAACATTCTGAATGCAGGCGTCAGTGTTGAATTGTTCTTCTGAAACTGAAAACATGCAAAATAAATAATTGTTTGGCTGGTTCAACTATTGTGCTATTGTGCAAACAAAAAGGCCGTTTGGCTCTTTAAACTTTTAGACAGGACTACTGTAATAAGTGTTTTTTTTCTCTTCATATTATGTGCATTGCAGAACAAAAGGATTGTTCACAAAATTGTTCAAAAGCAGAAAAGTGTTGTGAAATCATGCCTATTTGCAAAGTTTGTTGGCCGTGTGTGAATGTGTGTTTTGTGGTTTTTAGGCATTGCAGTGTTTCCAGGAAGCAGCTGCTGAGGTGGATAAAGAAGAGTTTTTAATGAAACTCACAGGTTCAGACGAAGAGACTGCCGCCACAACTGCCCCACGATTACTTTATTACAACAAGGTTTGCGTCTGTTAGAAGGACAGACCATGTTAAAATAATGGTTCAGTATCTACATGGGGATGTAATGGTTCTAATCGTTTATTTGTTCAGGTTTTGCGGTTATTGGAGGATATTGGTTTGCCAGAGCTTGTGATTAATTTGGCAACGTTGGCCATATCTGAAGCTGCCAATGATGAGAGAAGCCGGGTAACAACATTGTTTGTTTTGAGAACGATTAATTCATTACAGTAATTAAATTGTGTGTTCCTGTTATTTTTTTTGTCTGAATACATAGCTACCTTTTCCCCTCCGAATGTGAATGTGGGTAAAAAAAATTTTTATCAAATTAGATGCATATATAGTTTTAAAGAAGAAAGAATGGCTTTAAAGAAGAAGAAATAAAGTCCATTAAACTAGTTTAAAATGAAAGAGCCCAGAAATTCATAACACAGACAAGGAAAACAAGAAAAATATCTTATGCCATACAACGAATTAGAAGGCTTTTCAATTCTCAAAAAAATCACCTTTATATACTAATAACAGTAACTATGTTGCCTATGGCAATTTGGCAGAAATGTGGAATATTTATAACATTTTCATATTTTTTTTGTCAACCTCTGGTAGAGTTCATTAATTCCAAGCCAAAAACACCTTATACGGTAAGCCAAGTTTAAAGAATATCTCAGTAATTATGATAGCTGGTAGATACATGGACACCCATACATATCCCCATGATTTAATATAGTGAGAGATTTTGTCACAGTATATAGAGCCTTTCAAAATGAACTAGTGGAAGCACTTACAAAACCATTTACCGGTCACAGCAGCTAAATACACCATTTTCCTTTTAGATTTATTCACTTAAACCTACATTCTGTTAAAATATTTATTTCTAAAAATATACATAACGAGAATTTTAGCTATCCATATATTGTGGGATATTTCAAACATAATTTTGAGAATGTCTATCTCTGTTCATTAAAGGGGTCATACAATGCTAAAAATAACATTGTTTTGTGTATTTGGTGTCATGCCATGTTTTTACGCGGTTTAAGGTTTAAAAAACACATTGTTGCTCCTCTCTGCCCCGCCTTTCTGAAACATGTCGATTTTTACAAAGCTCATCGTTATGAAAAGCGCGGTGTGCTCTTGGCCAGCTATCCAGTGTGTTGTGATTGGCTGAATTCCTCAAGCGTGTGACGGAAATGTTACGCCCCTTACCATATTTAGAAACACACAGCGTCTCCATGACAACAATACGAAAATAAGTTATGCCTTCTTTCTTTGAGTAAACATTTGGGCGGTGTTATGCCAATCTTCCCACACAGTGACGTAGACATGTGGAGGCGTGTTTGAATGAGGGAAGGAGTCTCAACTTTTATAAAGAATATCTCTTTGGGTTTGAGACTTTAGTCTTTGCAACTTTATGGATCTTATGTATGCACAAACAGCTTGTAACACTCCAAAGACAAAGGAAAACTTGAAATTGTATCACATGACCCCTTTAATAAGAATGTGACACCTGTATTGTAGGCTGCTCTGTGGACTCGTATATTCAAGCATCATCTGGATCTTGGACACAACAGTCAGGCATACGAGGCCCTGACGCAGAACCCTGATTCTAGCAGGTACTGTACACTGACATCATTTCCTTCTCCACAGTTTAAAGTGAAATACGTGACCTCGGTGTTGTCTGTGGTTGCAGGCAGCTGGACTGTCTCCGACAGCTGGTGGTGGTTCTGTGCGAGCGCGCTCAACTCAGGGATCTCGTCCAGTACTCGTTTGTTAATTTACATGATGAGGTAGGTCAGAATACTCTCTCATACATGAGTCTTACAGGCATTTATTATTATTTCCATTGTTGAAACATACTTTTATGGGTTTAATCTCATTAGATTTATCAAAGCCTCTGTAACTTTAGAATAGGGACCAATTCTGACGATTAACTCATTGCTTATTAGCATGCCTATTATTAACGTATTGGCTGTTTATTAGTGCTTTAAAGCACAGATTCTGCGTGACCATATTATATTCTACATGCCTAATCCTACCCAATACATGAACTTAACAACTACATTACTAACTATTAATGTGCAGCAAATTAGAAGTTTATTGAGGTTTGTTAATGGCGAGAATTGGACCGTAATTGGAAAGTGTGACCAAAGTCTCTGCTGTTGACCTCTGATAATGTGAACATACAAATAACCGCAAATGATGTCACGGTCAGTGGCGGTTTTAGGCATGGGCGAACGGGGCAGCCGCCCGGGGCGGCATTTTTTCATGACACGTGGGGGGCGGCACAAGCACTTGGAGAAAAAAAAAAATCATCTGCGCCGCTAAGCGGTTTTCTATTATCTATCATATTATCTATCATATAACTGTGGGGGGAATTGGCAAATTGGCGCCCCTGCTTGTTGAGAAGGTACCGAGCACAGAAGCTGTGTGAGAAGTGGAAAGGGGAGGGGGGTGCGGCCGCTGGGGACAGTTCACCTCTCTCAAATTAGTGGGACAAGTGGGCTAAAGTCAGTCACACCCAGGGGCGCGGGAAGTGGGGGTGCTGAGGGTGCTTTTTTTTTTATGTGGGCAACTGTTTAATTGTTGGGAATATAAAAAAAAAAAAAAATCGGAGTGTCTATTTAAGTGCAAATAGCTATGTTGCTGGCAGAGGCTATTTACATTAACTCCACCCACAAATGTATGATTGGGATAGTCAAATATGCAAAAGACGGTTACTAGTTGTCAGATTCAGTGGTGCAGATGGTAAAGTTTGCAATACACTTCTTTTGACACGATCGACCAGGGTTCGAATCTGCCTTTTGGCGAACTTTTTTTCTCGCTTTTTAAATTTCAAATCACATCACATCAGAAAAGCATTTATTTTTTAATAAAAATGAAGGAAATAATCAAAAAGTTGAACAAAGTATCGGGTAGGGTTAGGGTAGGTGTAGAGAGGGCTTTTGTCCCAATAAGGTGGCATCCATTTAATAATTAGAAATAAAATTAAAAAATTACACTCAATAAGTTATTGCATACTATTTTATACTGTATTACAATGCAGAAGTGCAGATAATTACCACTATTTTTGCAATAAGTAATGTTTTTCTCTAATAATGTTTTTATTTTATTTTAACATAGAATAAATAGAATCTAAAGCTATCTGCACTGTGTAGATAACATATCACTAAAGAATACTGCTATTTTCACTTTGTGGTTTAGTCTTGACTTCTGGTCGTGAGTGACAGTGTTGGGGGATGGGAAATCTGTTGATTGTCGAGTGCCAAATAAACACAGTGTTTATTATGTATATAGAGTATATTTATTTAAGTTCTGATAACTTATACTGTTTTGTGCAGAATTGTGTTTTTCATGTTGAAGGATTTGTGCAATTGAGAAATATAAGCTTGTCTTACACTTATATTGTTATAGTAAAACTGTTTGTGCAAAATGTTTTAGCCAAAAAACCTAAAAAAAAATTTCTCGGATGGGGGGGATGGGCGCTCAGAGGGGGTCTCGCCCGGGGAGTAATTCAATGTAGAACCGCCACTGGTCACGGTTTCATTTTTTTAATCTTTATTCTTGAAATGATTGTTAAACTTGCTTCTCCAGCATCCTGTTCTTCCGCTATCCAGAATTGCAGAGTGTAAATTTGTTTCATTTTTTAATTTTCTTTAATAATGTACACTATACTCTTGTTATATTCCCTTGGAATTAAATTGTCACCACTGTGAGGTGGTTTCTAAAAGTGACACATTTCAATATTGATTATGTAAATTGATAATTATTAGCTTCCCCTGGCTGCCACTGCTTAAAAGTGCTTGAATTCTACTTGTTGAATTCATAATGCACTTTTCACATGTCATTCTTACAGTTTAGAGACAATTTATAGCCAGCTACATAACCTTACCTTTAGGGATGTGCCCGAATCTGAATACGGTATTCGGAAAGGTGATGATGTGTACTACGGCAACCGTAAAGGGAATAAATACGAGATATACGAGAACAATATATTGTTCTATATATGTTCAATATATTGTATTAATACGCGGGACATTGAAATCACTTATGAATGCGCGTTTGCTTTTTAGTTTCACTTTTGAAATGCGCGATCACACACAGCCATGTACTACGGAGCGGCACTACTTACGACACATTTCACAAGATCAGGATCTGCAAAGCGGCTAGCCATGTCCCTTTTGTGGCTCCGTAGAACGCATTATTCGTTTTCCGTGCCTTTCCGAATACGGATTCGCTATTCGGGCACATCCCTACTTACCTTTATGACACGTTTAAAGGGTCATGAACTACTGGTGCTTTCAAACCATGCCGGAGAGATCGGATTTACGAGTTGAATGCACATGAAAGCCACCACAAAGTCGTTATTACGAGTGGGAAACTCAATTTTCTACAAGCCCTGAGTTTCCGAGTTGGGGGCGTGTCAGTGGAAAAAAAACATGTCGGATGCAATGGATGCAGCCAAAGACTAGATGTACAGCGTTTGTATTGATGGTAAATTTAATTAATAAATTTTTTTTTTCCTATAATAAAACTATATACAGTAAGTTACATATACAAAATATTATATTGTGTAATTATCATAGAATATATAGGCTAATGATTCAGTTTGCATCACCTTCATAAATTGAATAAAACCAGAAAAAAGCAAAAACACGATGCGCATTCTTTATTCATAATTTTGTAGATATAGTTAAAAAAAATCTTTGAATTTTATGTAGAAAAGTTAAATCACCATCTTGTTCCGACCAAAGTGACTTGAACGCACCTGACGTCGTAATTACGATTTGTCAACTCATAAGTACAAAAGTCCCAGGAGGACTTGAACACAGGTAGGCCTGTCGCGATAGTCGATATATCGACTTATCGCATGATGTATGGAAATGAGCGCAATCATTTTTGGTGCTGCGATATAGCGACTGATCATTTTTATAATTTCAAATAATGATTATATTAATTTTTTTACATAAAAATGAATATCACCAACATTTTAGTCGAGCGCACTGCCTCTGTCATCTCGTCTGCTCTCTGTGGCGGAGGCGGGGCTTAGGCAGCGTCTCCCTCACACACACGCACAGAGCGGACAGCGACAGGTGAAGAGAAGGCATGAACCCACTGCGTTATAAAATGTTTCGTGACAACTACAGCCAGTTAGGAAGAACAAGTCCCAATGGACTTGGTTTCAAAGCCGCAATCTTCAGCTCCGGTGTGGGAACATTTTGGCTTTAAGCCGAATGAGAGAGGAGAGCCAATTAACGTGAATGAGCCGGTATTTGTTTTATTTATTTAGCGCATTTTTTTTTCACATTCCGATTCCAATGTCTAAATATTCTTAAGAATAAAATGTTCTTTGTTCTTTGAAAGAGTGTACTTGCATTATTATGCTATTATATTGTCATACTGTAATTATATAATTAGTGAAATAAAATTGTCTTAAAATGACAATAATATCGTTTATCGCAATTAATTTTGGTGCAATATATCGCACAACAAAAAGTAGTTATCGTGACAGCCCTAAACACAGCACACAAAACCAAAATTCCCTTGATCTTTTGCCATATAAGAGGTCATTGTACTATAAAAACTAAATTAAAATATTTTAAATTTCAGAGCTGAAAACTTTCTTGTTAGTCTAAAAAGAGCTTATATTGAAGGCAGTCTGCCAGACGACAGCTTCTGGAATGTTCTACTCTTATGTAATAGTGTGGATAAGCCTCCACAGAAAATGATCAACACCTGCTTCCACAACACTGCCTGTTTAGCCCCGACCTCCGGTCCTGCATCGCTGCCTGTTTAGCCCCGACCTCCGGTCCTGCATCGCTGCCTGTTTAGCCCCGACCTCCGGTCCTGCATCGCTGCCCGTTTAGCCCCGACCTCCGATCCTGCATCGCTGCCTGTTTAGCCCCGACCTCCGGTCCTGCATCGCTGCCTGTTTAGCCCCGACCTCCGGTCCTGCATCGCTGCCTGTTTAGCCCCGACCTCCGGTCCTGCATCGCTGCCTGATTAGCCCCGACCTCCGGTCCTGCATCGCTGCCTGATTAGCCCCGACCTCCGGTCCTGCATCGCTGCCTGATTAGCCCGCCTGTTTGCATGTCATAAAAGCGATACGTCATCAAATATGGCTAGAACATCACTCTCCGTAGGCCTTTGTTAATGTTTAGCCGTGGTGTCAATTCTTAATTGTATTTTAGCAAGCTATTGTGTTTTGTGTTCTTCAGGTGGTCAGCATTATTGAGTCTCGCGCGAGAGCTGTGGACCTCATGACTCACAACTACTATGAGCTCCTGTATGCTTTTCATATCAATCGTCACAACTATAGGAAAGGTAAAACTGATGGGTCAGCATTACAATTTTTGTGGGAAAGGATTAATTATTGAATTTAAAAAATCAAAAATAAAACCCTCTTGCAGTTTTATAGTTATTATTGATTTATTGTTCAAATGAGCAATAAAAGTAATTGTTATATTCAGGCAGGATTTGGCCATTAAGACAACAGTGATATGTTTGTGTGTTTAAGCCGGGACAGTGATGTTTGAGTACGGTATGCGTCTGGGCCGTGAGGTGCGAACTCTGCGCGGTCTCCAGAAGCAGGTCAACTGTTATTTAGCTGCCCTCAACTGCCTGCGTCTCGTTCATCCGGACTACGCCTGGATTGTGCAGCCCTCATCTGGAGCAGCGGTAAGCATCTGAAACATTTTTAATTCCTTATATGGAGTGCTCAGTCAGAGAATAGATCAGTAAGAATGAAAATAAATACATGTAGACCTACATATATGCGTGTATAGGTGAGTTTTAGTGAGTCACACATAAAGATGTCTGAATTTCATTGCAGTGGATACAAAAATATCAAAAGAAAAACCAACTGGTATCTGTTAAACAAATAATGCTAGAGCTTTTCTTAGAACTAACATTACAGAGCGTCCTGTTAGAATCACCACAATTGTTGTTTCAAGTGTCCAAGACTTGTATACACAATGCAGAAGGCATGTGTCTGTAAACTAAGGGTGTTTTCAAAAATAATGCCATGAGTAGATTTTATCAATTAACTACTTTAACCTACAGTAAATCTAATCAGTACGTTGTATGAGTTTTGTGCACAAGTTTTATGAAGCATCTAAAAATTTTGCACAGTACTCTGTGTGTATACATCTGTAACATAAATTTTGTAACACATATTATAATGTATTTTAATATATATCATGACTTGACTTTTGACCAGTATGAGCGACCAGGCACATCACCGAAAAGGAACTATGATGGAGAATTTGCTGCAAATCCAGGTAATTACTCCCAAAAACTATTTTCCCCACTTTAATACTTAAATATGATCTATTTCTGTATGCTAGTAGTCATATTGATCATTCAGAATTCAGTATTTTTATTGACAGGTGAAGAACCTGAACACTCAATTGTCTATTAAACATTTTACTACATGTCCCCCACTTAACATTTTAGTTATCAAAATGTTAAAAATAATAGTTAGCCTAGTTAATGCCTTAGTCTTGTTTCAAACAATCATTGAAGAGAATTAAAATCTAATGCGTGGTTATCACATATCTTTTGCTATTGTGTTGTTTGCTGGCTGCATGCAAAACATAGGATGATGATCATTGTTGTATAAATCTGGTTCTTGTAATCAGTCGATCCAAAAGACAATCTCCGATTTGATCATTTTGAATGATTTAATGATGCATTTTAATGAATCATGAACTGAATCAGCCAGCGCAAATGCTGAATGAATATTGTATGTTTTACAGTTTTCATTCAAATATGTACACTGCTGTTCAAAAGTTTGGGGATCAGTAAGATCTTTAATGTTTTTAAAGAAGTTTCTTCTGCTCATCAAGGCTGCATTTGTTTAATCACAAATACAGAAAAAAACAGCAATATTGTAACAATTTAAAATAACGTTTTTCTGTTTTAATATTCTTTAAAATGTAATTTGTTCCTGTGATCAAAGCTGATCATCATTACTCCAGTCACATGATCCTTCAGAAATCTTCCTAATATGCTGATTTGATACTCCATTATTATCAGTGTTGGAAACAGTTGTGCTGCTTAATATATTTTTAGAAGCTATGAGGCTTTTTTCAGGATGCTTTGATAAATAAAAACTTAAAAAGAGCAGCATTTATTTGAAATATTTTTTTTCTAACAATATAAATCTTTACTATCATTTTTTGTCACTTTAACACATCCTTGCTGAATAAAAATATTCATTTCTTTCAAGAAAGAAAGAAAAATGTACTGATCCCAGACTTTTGAACAGTAGTGTATATTGTTACAAAGGATTTCTGTTTTGAATAAATGCTGTTCTGAACTTTTTATTAATCAAAGAATAATGAAAAATATCACTGTTTCCATTGATGATAATAATAATTATAATCAGCATTTTAGAATGATATCTGAAGGATCATGTGACACTGAAGACTGATGATGCTGAATATTCGGCTTTGATCACAGGAATAAATTATATTTCAGAGTATATTAAAATATAAAACTGTTATTTTAAATTGTAATAATATTTCACAATATTACTGTTTCTTTCTGTATTTTTGATCAAACAAATGCAGCCTTAAGCACAAGAATCTTTAAAAACATTACAAATCTTACTGATCCCAAACTTTTGAATGGCGATGTAGATTTTTAAAACTATTGGCCTATTAATCTGAAAATCAGTGCAATTTTGATAGGTATAAATATCAGCAAAATCTAGTGTTGTGTTGTTTTTAAATACTGCACGTTTCAAATTTGTTTGTCATGTGATCACAGTAAGTCAACAGATAGACATTCTTGAGCTGAAAGACTTGGAGAAAGAGTATGTTCTTGCTCGGAGTAGACTGACATTGGCTCAGCAGGATCCCCCCTCAGCTGCCATTGCAGGTAATGACATGAGGGGTTACATGCTTTCTTTTGGAAGATGCTTTTATCCAATTTTAAATTATGTACAGTTGAATTTTTCTAATGCACTTTTTTTAGTTAAGCTTTCTTGAGCTATGAATAATCTCAGAAACTGAACGTCATGTTTTTGTGTATTGATTTACAGGGTGAAACAGGTTAACTTGAGCTGCTGCTGTTTTTAATTTTTTCAACAACCTTGTACATATCCTGATGCCATTCTCTCTCCTCTCTTCTCACACACAAACACACATCTACTTTTCTATCTACACATCTAAATTCAATATCTCGCAGTTCAAGGAATGCTTCATGGAGGAATGAGAAGCAAATTCTCCCAATTAATTGTAAGAATCACAAGGGGTTATTTTCAGAATCAGAAAGAGCTTTATTGCCAAGTGTGTTTACACACACAAGGAATTTGTCTTGGTGTTAGGAGCTTCCAGTACAGAAGTACAAACATAGTGCAGACAACACACAATTAAGGTAATAAAACACTAATAATGAAGAGAATAGACAATAAATTATAAATTATAAAAACCGTAATAAAAATGTACAGGATAGACAGAACTGTGAATGTGCATGTGTCCAATTTACAGATGAAGGTTTGAGTTATTTACAGATGTACAGTACTGGGGTGTGTTATGTGTTGTTCAGGTGGGATATGGCCTGAGGAAAAACACTGTTTGTGTCTGGCTGTTTTGCTGCTCAGTGATCTGTAGCGCCGGCCAGAGGGCAGCAGTTCAAAGAGGGAGTGATCTGGGTGTGAGGGGTCCAGAGTGACTTTCTTAGCCCTTTTCCTCACTCTGGAGATATAAAGATCTTGGAGGTTGGGTAGAGGGGCACCGATAATCCTTTCAGCGGTTCTGACTGTCCGTGTAGTCTTCTGATGTCTGTTTTGGTAGCTGAGCCAAACCAAACCAAACAGTTATAGATGAACACAGGACAGACTCGATGATGGCAGAGTAGAACCGTTTCAGCAGCTCTTGTGGCAGGTTGAACTTCCTTAGCTGGCGGAGGAATACAGTCTCTGCTGGGCCTTTTTCACAATACAGTCAATGTGAATGTCCCACTTCAGGTCCTGGGAGATGGTGGTGCCCAGGAACCTGAATGTCTCTACTGCAGCCACAGTGCTGTCCATGATGGTGAGTGGGGGGATAGCAGGGGGGTTTCTCCTGAAGTCCACTATCATCTCCACAGTTTTGAGCATGTTGAGCTCCAAGTTGTTGTGACTGCACCAGACAGCCAGCTGCTCATCTTCCTGCTTGTAAGCAGACTCGTCTCCATCCTTGATGAGGCAGATGACTGTAGTGTTGTCCACAAACTTCAGGAACTTGACAGAGGGCTCTTTAGATGTGCAGTCATTTGTGTAGAGGGAGAAGAGCAGTGGGGAGAGAACACATCCCTGAGGGGCGCTGATGGTGAGAGTCTTGGATGTGTATTTTCCCAGCCTCACTAGCTGCTGCCTGTCTGTCAGGAAACTGGTGATCCACTGACAGATGGAGGTGGGCACAGAGAGCTGTGTGAGTTTTTCTGAGAGAAGGTCAGGCATGATGGTGTTGAAGACCGAGCTGAAGTCCACAAATAAGATCCTTGTGTAATTCCCAGGTTTGTCAAGGTGTTACAGGATGTGATGCAGACCCATATTGACAACGTCATCCACAGACCTGTTTGCTCTGTAGGCAAACTGAAGAGGATCCAGTAAGGGTCCAGTAATGTCCTTCAGGTAGGCCAGGACCAGTCGCTCAAATGACTTCATGACCACAGACGTGAGAGCGACAGGTCTATCGTTGTTAAGGCCAGTTATTTTGGGCTTTTTGGGGACTGGAATGATGGTGGAGCATTTGAAGCAGCAGGGAACTTCGCACAGCTCCAGAGATCTGTTGAAGATCTGTGTGAAGATGGGGGCCAGTTGGTCAGCACAGACTTTTAGACGGGCAGGTGAAATACCGTCTGGTCCTGAAGCTTTCCTAGATTTCTGTTTTCTGAAGACCCGGTTCACATCCTTTATGCAGACTTTAAGGGGGAGGGAGGGAGGTTGCAGGGGGGGTAGGCGAATGTGTGGAGTGCAGATCAGAGCGGGTGCTGGGTGTCAGTCTGGCCTTTTCAAATCGGCAGTAAAACACATTCAGATCGTCAGCCAGTTGTTGATTCTCCACAGACTGTGTGGGTGGTGTCTTGTACTTGATGTTCCTCAGACCAGTCCATACTGATGCCGGATCGTTGGCTGAAAGCTCTCTCAAAGCTGCTCGTGGGATAGAGTGATATATATCTTTTACTGTTGTGTAACAGTGATCCAATATATTATTGTCCCTGGTGGGACATGTAACGTGCTGTATCTTGTTAGTTCACGGGAGAGATTTGCTTTGTTAAAATCTCAAAGAATGATTGATAACTGGCTGAACAAATATCTGTCAGTTATCATCAGTTGTTGCATCGCGGCACTCACGCACGCGTCCGGGGGCACGTACACATTCATGAGAATGAAAGAGGAAATCTCCAGCGGCGAGTAGAACGGTTAACAGTTTATGAAGAGCGCCTCTAAATTAGGAGAACACGTCTTCTTCAGAGTTGTTACGTCTGTACACCAACCTTTAGGGAGTACTTGATTAGGATATTTATGACTTGGATATTTTGTTGAAAATCTGTTATGTACAGTTGAAAAACAGCCATGGGTAAATTTTACCCTGCGATGGTTTTAGTGTTAAAAGGTTAACTTGATCCTGGTGTTATTTCTCTTACAGGAGGTGCATCTTCACAAGAGATGGTGGCTCTGCTGGTGCAAACAGGACTTTTTGACACAGCCCTGACACTATGTCAGACCTTTAACTTGTCCCTCACACCAGTCTTTGAAGGACTGACCTTCAAGTAAGTTGATCGCTCCTGTGTCTGCCCAGTCAAAATCAGCTGGCTGATTTTTGTTCTGACTTCTGCACGGCATGTATTTCTGCGTGTGTAGGTGTATAAAACTGCAGTATAAAGGAGATCAGGACCAGTCGGAGGTGTGGAACTGGCTTGCAGCTAATCAGTTGCCAACTATTATTACTACTAAAGAGTCCAGGTCTGTTCAAATACTAAAATATTCATTACAACGAACACTGCTCTGTGTTTTCCTAAACTGAATTTCTCTCCACACAGCGCGACAGATGAAGCTTGGCGGCTGTTAGCTCATTATTTGGAGAAATATCCCTCACAGAATGCTCAATATCATCGCTGTGTCATCAACAAGCTGCTGTCACATGGGGTGCCAGTGCCTGATTGGCTGCTCAATTCCTACAAGGTGGATGTTTTTTTTTTTTTTTTCTCAGCATTACATCTAATAGGCTGGGGTCATGAATTGAAAAATGATTATTTCCTTAAAACATACTTGTCCAAAAACAGCATTTATTTCGGTTTTTTAAATGAAGCTTGTTTTGTACTTTTTTATTACGTAGTAGAGATAATTACATGAGACTGCCTGCACAAAGATCAGTGCCTACTACTTCATCTTGCGTTAGTGAAGTTATGTAGGGCCCTGTGATTTTCGCAATGTAGAAAACGCAGAAGGAATCACAGAATCAAGTTATAAAAACTGACAAATTCTGTGACATTCCGCGTTAAACTGTAAATTCAAAGTTTGGATTAATTATTCAAAAGTAGGTCAATATTCTTAAAACAAATCGCAATATGGACTAGTATCTGTAAATATTAAGCCGCATGTCGTGCATGTCCCTGTGTGAATGAATGACGCAGACACGCTGTTTCGTTTACTACACACATACTGAAGCACGTGACGCTCGTGCCAATTTCTGTGTTTGTTGTCTCTCTAAATGAGGACATAAATACATGAACATCTCCAGAGATGCTCTCAGAGTTCCTGGGCATTTTACCCTTTGATTTGAGAAATTTAAAGGTAGGCCTATTCATGGCAACCCGTCAAAATAAACATTCAAATATATTACTTTTATTTAGTAGAATATACATACTACTACCGTAAAAAAAAACCTGTAAAACTTTATTTTTAAGGAATAATCGCACAATATTTCTTCCATGTTTTAATTTTAATTGTAGATAAATCTCCTTTCATTTGCCAGAAAATTTAATTCGTTTAATTTTCATTAATTAAAAGATAAATTAATTTAATGTTTAATGCTTTCATTTGATAACCAGAAAAATATAAATACACAACACAGAATTTCTGAGGGGGCAAAAAAAAGGTTAATAAATAAATAAGTTGTTTTTATGCATTCAAGTAACTAGACATGCTAAAACACATAATTTGGTAACAATAAACCATAAGGTGAGAAGAAATAAAACATTTATTTTGGCCCTAAACGTAATTTTTGTTAAACTTATAATAAATTGATTGTAAAAGTTTCATGATTTTAATTCATTAGCCTTAAATTTTATTAATCAAAAAGCATGTCTATGTTCACACTTGGCGTCTTTTTAAGTAAACCATGTTTTCAAAAAAGTCCTGAGCGCTTTTTAAAACGCCACCGCCGGCGTCTTTTTCTGCAGCTCAGAGCATCTTTTCAAGTTGAAAAAAGTTTAACTTTTCTGGAAAAAAAACCGGCCTACGTCAAGCGCCTTTTTAACAGCTGACCAATGACAAGCGAGTGGCGAGTCGTTTCCATAACAAAAACAACAAGAAAAAAGGAGAAGATGGCTGGTAGATAGATCGTATTAGTTTCGGAGCACAAGGAGTTGTGTGATATTTGCATAAATCTAGTCTAAAATATGCCATAAACCGTGCATCGTCCAACCGTTGTTCCTGTACTAAATTGTTGTAAGTACCACACTGTTTCCTTCCCTGTATAGTGTCGCGCACCCACAAACATCGTTGTGAACTGACATTACCCTCCCCGTTAACTTCAAAAGACAACACAAGAGCCAACCTTTCACTCTTTCTCAACATTTCTGCAGCACACAGTGCTAGGCTACTGTTGCAGCTGTTGTTATAGCAACAAAATACGCCTTCGGCTGCTATTTGTAACCAAAACGCTGCCAGCTTTTTATTTTTCTTGTTAAAAAAGACACCAAGTGTGAACGCCCTAATTTAACCATTAAAAAGGAGTCCAGAAAAATTTAAATAGTAAAAACGGAATTTGGAAAAAAAAACAATGAAATTTGGGAAAATATAAAAAGGATTTCATAGGGCCCTAGTGATGTAAGTCGTAACAGATGCATGACCCTGTAAACGGAGTGTTTAAATCAGAGCTAAAATCAGGGTAGAACTGGCTTTTCATTTCTCACCTCAATGGGTTTTGATTGTAAAAAGCCTAACATGTTGTGCAGCTCAGCAAACACAAAATCAAAAGGAAATGCTGTTCATGACCCCTTAAATTGATTTTGTTCGCTTGGTTCACAACTTTATACAAGGCTCTTTGTTGTCCACGACCAGTGCAACTGTATATACAACATCATCAATGCCTTAATGATCTGGGTAATTTTATAGAAAACTACCAAAGATTGTAGTCACTTTATTGTAAAATGATCACAGCAATTCAGTGTCCTTTCAAATTTACTTGGAACAGATTTGCTGCTGTTGTGCTTCTCAAAATTTAAATTTAAATATAAGGCAGATATGTTCTTAATAGATTTTTAAATATTCACTAATGAAAAAGAGTTTATTGCTCGTTTGCATAGTAAAAAATGTAAAGCAAAGCTTACATTGCTTTCTTTACCTTTTGTATATTTACAGACATGATTTCCACACTGTCCCTGTTCTCAGTTTGTATAACACATAAAGGATGATTGTGTTTCTCTTTCAGGAAATTGATGCTGCATCGCTTTTGCGTCTCTATCTGAACTATGATCAACTGGAGTCCGCAGCTGAGCTCGTGCTGGAGTATGTGGATGCTCTGCTTGGAAAGGGACATCAGTATTTTGGTATAGAGGTATGTAGTTCTGACTACTATAATTTTATACTATAATAAAAATCAAATACTTATTCAAGTCAATGAAAACTTTATGGTCTGCAGTAGACATTAAGGCTGTTATTTGCTAAGATTGCAAATAATGAATATACATTTGCTATTAAAATTTTACAAAGTGCATTTGCAGTTTGTGACTATATTAATTTACTTTGACTCAATTTGTAGCAATGAAAGATGAGGTATCATACCGCACAAGTGTAGTATGGAGTACCACAAGGCTCAGTACTAGGACCGCTGCTTTTCAAGCTTTAAATGTTACCCTTGGGAGAAATCATCAGGAAACATGTTGTTAGCTTTCACTGTTATGCTGATGATACTCAGCTCTATATAATTTTTCAGATGAAACATACCAATTTGCAAAACTAATGAAAATTGCTAGACATCCAGTTTTTTATACCAAACTATGCAATTTCCTACTGCTAAATTCTGAAAAAAAAATTGGACCAAAAATAAACCTAGAACACTGTCTAACACTTGATGGCTGCTCTGTCAATTCTTCGTCATCAGTCAGGAACCTAGGTGTGCTATTTGATAGCAATCCACTTTCTGCTGATTTTCTTTAAAGCAGTGAATGGTGCTTTTCTATGGACATTTAAACTGTAAAAAAACAAACAACAACCCTGCTTGTCCACAGTTCCCTACAGTCACTATATTTGTTATCATAGCCTTAGTCTTTAGTTTAGTACTGTTCAAAACTGTGTGCCTATTTATTATGAAATATAAATGTATATGTAATTTGTATGTTTAATATTCATTTAAGCAGGGTTTCACAATCCAGTCCTATAGAGCCTCATATTTTAGGCATCTCATTAACCTTTCAAATACAGAAATAGATTGATTAAAAACCTGCATTAAAAAAAACTGAAACAAACTGAGGATTGCATTTCACAAGTTTTTAATGTATGCTTGATATAGACATCTAATCTTACTGGATTATTACACTCTTTGCAAAGGAATGTTTGCAAACTTGTCAAACATCTCATGTGCTTAAGATTTAGTGCAGTGTATTTATTATTGTCTTTTGATTTCCTGACAGCGGCCACTCTCTGCTACAGCATCCCTGGTATGGCTGCCTTATACATCGATCGATCAGCTCTTACGAAACCTCAGTGAAAGTCAGATCAATGAAAAGGTGAAGCATTTTTCACTTACATTTGTCATGATGCCTGAGACCTTTATTTCATGATTACTGCATGAATATCGCACTGCTAATGATGAATGTGATCGGCTAATATTTGATAAAATGGGTGAAAAATGTTCACCCATCCATGTACAGGACTGTGATGTAGGGAGACCGTCTGGATTACATTTGAAGAGTTTTATTTAATAAATGAATGAGACGCAAAGCACTTCATCATTTGCAGATGAATAAAAGCATGTCTGATTAGTGAAACTGTTAAGATGTAAATTGTTAATTGCATGAAATTCATTTGAGATTCATTTTTAATCCTTAATAAATCACTCTTAACTTCTAACGATGAATCTCAGAATAAGAGTCTGAAGTGCAGTTTGTCAAGCATCACGCTTCTCTCCACATGCACTGTAAATCTTTGGAGAACCTGGAACTAAATGACTTCAGCATGAGTTTGAAGCCTGGACTCTGATGGGAAATGACTCTGTTTGTCCAGAGAATCTATAACGGTGCAGCTGACACAAAAGTAAAAAAAAAAAGATCCTGTTGTAATTTAAATGAACTGAATTATGAGCTACGCTTAACCTAATTTATAGAGCAGATTGCAGCTCTGAATAATTTTATTGTGAAAAAAATTACCAGACTTAAAAAAACTTGTTGGGAAAGGCACTGAAAAACATTCAAGGCAATCAGGGCTTAAACTACAGCACTAAAACAATCAGGACTTCTAGTTTTGAAAATACAATAAATGGGCACAGCCCAACAGATTTATGTGGATTTCAATAGCTTCTATGGGATTCTATACAATAAAGACATTCCAGAAACGATTTATTGATATGAGACTGCCAGTACAAAAAAAACTAAATTAGATTTTTTTTCTTTTTTAAACAAAACTGGGAATTCAACAACACATAAGTCTAATATATTCAATAAAAGTCTGATTTCTTAATTGCCTACTTTGAAAATTAAAAGAAGGATGACATTTCGCATGTATGGTTTTGTGATGTTCTCTGGCTTCTGTCTACAGATGTACAAGAATCTGAAAGATAAGCTAGCGGAGTATCACCGACTGGTGGATCAGAGCAGCAGAAACAGACTCATGGCCCGTTAACAGCCACTCAAAACTGCACTACGGACATGTACTTAGGATGAATAATGTTGGTGAAAATTATGTTTGTTGGTGGCGTGTAGTTGCTCTGAGCTGTTTGATGCCCCATGCTGAAAATGTATGGATAACGTATCAACATCTGCATCAATGATTTGATAATGTGTCAGAGTTCAGCCTCTTAAATAGAAAAATGTGTATTTTTATATAGACACTGTGTAAAACATCTTAAATTTTGTGTTTTGTACTCTTCACTTAACTGGTGTAATTTAAATAAGGAATGCAATAAAACAGTTTTGTTTAATTGATATGTTGCAGACCTCCTAACTTCCTTTTCAGTCCAAAAATCAGCTATTTTAAAACCAAGCTGCAAAATCAGCTCATATTCTATTTGGCCAATTTGTAACATCACAGGGTCCTAGTCTTTGACCAGTTGTTCACCTGATTACATTTGGAGTTAACATGTTCCCCATGCTTCTGAAAAGCAGATCGAGGGATTTCACAAATTAAGGCCTAAAAAGGTCTTACAGTACATTGAAGCAGAGGGTTTTGAACTCGGTCATGACATGAAATGTTGCACGCACTGCAAAAAAAAAAAAAAAGAATACTTTATTCAGTATTCCCCCCCCCCCCCGCTATTACAGTTATCTAAATATCCTTAAATCCAGTTGCAAATTTAACGTCAAAGTCACCCCAGAATGTTTTCTGAGGTGAACACAAGAACAAAGATCTGTCATTTGGGTATGAAAACTGCAACAATATCAAATATCTGCTAATGATTTGTCAATGATAAACTCACTTCGGTTTCATGTAAATTTTATTTTTAAAAATCTTAAGACAATCTATGCTTCTCCCAGAAAAAAAATACTTACACCTTTTTGCAGCAATTATATCAGTAAATGATTGGTGTATATTTGGGAGGGGGACTTATATTTTGTCCTAGATCATGATTTGGATATGACCAGTCTCAAGAGAAATAGAAAACGCATAACTAAATTATTCAGTAATATTTTAAATACATTTTAATATACAATTATTCTCAGCACACCTGACGGCAATCAATAGGTGCGGAGGAGACAAAGACCAAAAAGGTCAAAACTGAAAAACAAAGCAAATCAACAATGGTGACAATCAACGAAAAGCTTGTTTTGTGATGTTCAGAGTTGATCTGAATATTTTATTGACTGTCACCATTGTTGAGGTTTATACGCTGAATCTTGATATCTGTGTGAGTCTCCATGATCCCACCCAAATCATTTCTGCATAATAACTTAATGTTCAAAATATTAAAACAGGACAAAAATTCATGCTGTTGAATTTTAGGGCTACTATAATATGAAACAACTAAATCTGAATGATGTCTTCAGAGATCAAACTCTGGGTGAGATCAAGGAATCTGGCCACTGCGTGATGACAGAATCATCAAATCAGTTTGTCTTTTCACAACTTCTGCTATAAGAAATGTGCTCCAGAAACACACAGTTACAGCAGCCAAAGAAAAACTGAAGATAAAAAGTCAAGGGTCAGGAACCTTACCTCCATAACGGTGACTTCAAACTTTATTATTTTCAATAAAACAGCGCTTAGGCTTCCTGGAGGCTAAGTGAGGGCTGTCTGTGCAGGGCCAGTGCTAAGGGGCCAATGTTTTGACAATGAGCAAATTCTCAGGGGCCCTGCGCTGGCAGCCCGTAAAGGGTCAGTACAGG
The DNA here is from genome assembly GCF_012432095.1 of Onychostoma macrolepis. Taxonomy (NCBI): domain Eukaryota; kingdom Metazoa; phylum Chordata; class Actinopteri; order Cypriniformes; family Cyprinidae; genus Onychostoma; species Onychostoma macrolepis. Next base: position 23,472,320 of record NC_081179.1, read on the forward strand.
CTTGTTTGCAGGGAGGGGTCCAGAGTGATTTTGTCAGCCCTTTTGCTCACTTTGGCTTTTGATTTCTCAGAAACACTGAGCTTAGAAGAAACCCATACATTCTCCTAATAGCATCCATCTAACTTTGCTTTCATTTTCACTTTGTTTTCCCAGAAACTGTTGAGTTCAAGGAAAAATGTTTAGTCAGTTCAACTTAGAAATTGTACTTTATCTACAATAACTGCTTTTGTTGAAATGAAATGAATGATTTAAGATTACTGATTATAACTGAATTCAACCAACCTGAAAAAAAAAAAAGTTTTACTGAAGTGTAACTGTTAGCAGACGTAACCTGATTTCTCCAGTTAGATAAAATTACTTAAGTTTGATGTAATCTATTTTTTATTATTTTAAATGATGAAAGTCATTTTCCACACTGTAAAAAAATAGTGAAACACATGAAAGCACAGAGTGCTGAACATTTATTGTTAATGGAAATAACATTCCTGAATTATCATTGTGAAACATCTCTTGCAAGCTTCAGCTAACAGCAGCACACACTCGTGAGCTAATATAACTATCACTGCATCAGCAATAACACAGTTACTGCCTTTAAATAAAACAACACACAGCATAACAGCGATATTGTTTGGTCTTCTCTTGGACTGAAGCACAGACTCTATTCTTCAGCACAATGGTGACCCACAAATCTCAGACAACAGAACCCCTTTAAATCCCAACAGAACATTAAACACTAACAGAGCTCTCTAGATCTCAGCATCTTCACTTATTACAAACCAGTCTGATTTTATTTCTTTCATACAAAATTTCTTGTTAAGAATTAACAGAGATTTAGATGTTGATGTTTTATTGACAATAATAAAGTTTGAAGTCACCGCTGTGGAGATGGACGTTTGTTTTAGTTGGAGTCTTGAACTTTGATATTTTATCATTAATTTTTTTCTATTTTCAGTTACTGTGTGTTTCTAAAGTGTGCTTTTTGCATATGAACCTCAACAATGGTGACAGTCAACAAAATATTCTGATGAACAGGTCAGCACTGAACATCACAAAACAAGCTACTAAAGTCACAAAAAAGGTTTGCTTTGATTGTCTCCATTGTTGAGATTCACGTGCTGATTCTTGATCTTTGTGTGAGTCAAAAAGACACCGCTCAAACACTTTCTATAATGAAAGAGAAAAATAGCTGGTTGTCGTAACATCGCGAGACTAACAGCTGACGTTCTCAGACTCTTGATCTGATCTGTGAATTTGACCACTACATGATGACTAAGTTATCATCAACAATGATGAATTTCTCTTATAACTGTTGCTATAAGAAATGCATTTTAGAAACACAGTTTCAACAGTCAGAGAAAAACTGATGTTAAGTATTCAAGGATCAAGAGCCCAGTCAATGTGACATCTGCACAACAGTGACTTCTTGATTATTTGAAATAAAATATCAACATCTAAACCTCAGTGTATTCTCAATAAGAAGTTTAGTATGAAATAAATGAAGTCAGACAGGATTGTAATAAGTGAGAGAGACCTGTCAGTGTTTAATGTTTTGTTGCTGCCAGTCATGTGACGTTTAAATTTTTTTCCTTTTTAATTTTAATTTTTTTTTACAGTGGTTACCATTGTGCTGAAGAGTAATGCTGTCAATTGTGATTATCACTTTGCTTCAACAATGTATATAATAATCTTAAATCGTAATTTCTCATTAAACCAAAATTCATTAATCAGCATGGAGCAGGTGTATTCTTTTTGAATGTGTTTGTTCTGAGATTTATTGGAAGTTGTATGTTGGATCAATGTAATGAATCTAAGTTAAAATAATATCCTTTTTCATGTTGCTTAATCTTGATTGAACTAGGTTACAACAACAGATATCAGATAAAAATACTTTCATAAAGCAACAACTGCACAGGTTCACTTTTTACAGTGTAGAAATTTGTGTGTACAGGTATGTTGTGTACAAATGCAAGGAAATGTAATTATGTGTGTTAAATAAATAATTGTATAAATATTGTTGTGTGTTGTTTATTGTCAAGTTAACTGTTCATGAGATGGATTGCCTGAGGGAAGAAACTGTTACTGTGCCTGGCTGTTCTGGTGCTCAGTGCTCTGTAGCATCAACCAGACAGCAACAGTTCAAAGAGGAAGTGGGCTATATGTGAGGGGTCTAGAGAGATTTTGTCAGCCCTTTTGTTCACTTTGGCTTTTGAGTTTTCAGAAACACTGAGTTTAGAAGAAACCCATATGTTCTGATTATAACTGGCATCCATCTAACTTTGCTTTCATTTTCACTTTGTTTTCCCAGAAACTGTTGAGTTCAAGGCAAGGTTTGCTGTTAGTGCCAGAGAATATTTACTTAAGTAGGCCTACACCATGGTCGTGCAACTATTTTTTCCAATTTTGACTGTTTTCTAATCCAAGCAGTTTACAACTCGAATTCCAGAAATGTTTTTTTAATAAAATGAAAACTAAAAGAATTTAAAATCACATGAGTTGTGAATATTATTCACAATAGAACATAGATAACATAACACATGTTTAAACTGAGAAATTTTACAATTTTATGCACAAAATGAGCTCATTTCAAATTTGGTGCCTGCTACAGGTCTCAAAATAGTTGGGACGGGGGCATGTTTACTATGGTGTAGCATCTCCTCTTCTTTTCAAAACAGTTTGAAGATGTCTGGGCATCGAGGTTATGAGTTTCTGGAGGTTTGGTGTTGGAATTTGGTCCCATTCTTGCCTCATATAGGTTTCCAGCTGCTGAAGAGTTTGTGGTCATCTTTGACGTATTTTTCGTTTAATGATGCGCCAAATGTTCTCTATAGGTGAAAGATCTGGACTGCAGGCCAATTCAGCACCCGGACTCTCCTACTATGAAGCCATGCTGTTGTAATAGCTGCAGTATGTGGTTTTGCATTGTCCTGCTGAAATACACAACATCTGGGCATATGCTGCTCTAAAACCTTTACAAACCTTTCAGCATTCATAGTGCCTTCCAAAACATTTGGACTCGTTTGACCATAGAACACTTTTCCACTTTGAAACAGTCCATTTTAAATGAGCCTTGGCCCACAGGACACGACGGGGCTCATCAGAATCATGTCGATGAGTGATGCAGTGTCGTCTGAGGGCCCGAAGACCACGGGCATCCAACAAAGGTCTCCGGCCTTGTCCCTTACACACAGAGATTTCTCCAGTTTCTCTGAATATTTTGATGATGTTATGCACTGTAGATGATGAGATTTACAAAGCCTTTGCAATTTGACGTTCAGGAACATTGTTTTTAAAGTATTCCACAATCTTTTTACGCACTCTTTCACAGACTGGAGAGCCTCTGCCATCTTTACTTCTGAGAGACTCTGCCTGATTTATGTTACGGACCTGATGTCAATTAACTTAATTAGTTGCTAGATGTTCTCCCAGCTGAATCTTTTCAATTTTTTGTTTTTGCTTTTTCAGCCTTTTGTTGCCCCTGTACCAACTTTTTTGAGACCTGTAGCAAGCATCAAATTTGAAATGAGCTCATTTAGTGGATAAAAGTGCAAAATTTCTCCGTTTAAGCATTTGTTTTGTTCTCTATGTTACAGTGGTATGCAAAAGTTTGGGCACCCCTGTAAATTTTCATGATTTTCCTTTATAAATCATTGGTTGTCTGGATAAGAAATTTCAGTTAAATATATCACATAGGAGATAAACACAGTGATATTTGAGAAGTGAAATAAAGTTTATATGATTTATGGAAAGTGTGCAAGAATTATTTAAACAAAATTAGGCATGTGCATAAATTTAGGCACCCTTGTCATTTTATTGATTTCAATACCTTTAGCACTGATTATTAGAACTCAAAATTGGTTTGGTAACCTCAGTGACCCTTGACCTCCATACACGGGTGAATCCAATCATGAGAAAGTATTTAAAGGAGGCCAATTGTAAGTGTTTCTCCTCTTTGCATCTTCTCTAAAGAGTGGCAACATGGGAGCCTCAAAACAACTCTCAGATGCCCTGAAAACAATGATTGTTGAACATCATGGTTTAGGGGAAGGATACAGAAAGCTGTCTCAGAGATTTAAGCTCTCAGTTTCAACTGTGAGGAACATTGTGAGGAATTGGAAGACCAGAGGCACAGTTCTAGTTAAGGCCGAAGTGGCAGACCAAGAAAAATCTCAGATAAGCAGAGGCGCAGGATGGTGAGAACAGTCACAGTCAACCCACAGACCAGCTCCAAAGACCTACAACATCATCTTGCTGCAGATGGTGTCACTGTGCATCGTTCAACTATTCAGCGCACTTTACACAAGGAGATGCTGTATGGACGAGTAATGCGGAAAAAGCCTTTTCTCTGCACACGCCACAAACGGTGTCGCTTGAGGTATGCTAAAGCACATTTGGACAAGCCAGCTTCATTTTGGAATAAGGTGCTGTGGACTGATGAAACTAAAATAGAGTTATTTGGGCAAAACAACGGGCGTTATGCAAGGCGGAAAAACAACACAGCATTCCAAGAAAAACACTTGCTACCTACAGTAAAATTTGGTGGCGGTTCCATCATGCTGTGGGGCTGTGTGGCCAGTGCAGGGACTGGGAATCTTGTTAAAGTTGAGGGTCGCATGGATTCCACTCAATATCAGCAGATTCTGGAGAACAATGTCCAGGAATCAGTGACAAAGTTGAAGTTGCGCCGGGGCTGGATCTTTCAACAAAACAACGGAAACCATCAAACCTGACTGAACTGGAGATGTTTTGTAAAGAAGAATGGTCCAAAATACCTTCTGCCAGAATCCAGACTCTAATTGGAAGCTATAGAAAGCGTTTAGAGGCTGTTATTTCTGCAAAAGGAGGATGCACAAAATATTGAGTTAATTTTTCTTTTGTGGTGCCTAAATTTATGCACATGCCTAATTTTGTTTAAATAATTCTTGCACACTTTCCATAAATCATATAAACTTTATTTCACTTCTCAAATATCACTGTGTTTATCTCCTATATCATATATTTAACTGAAATTTCTTATCCAGACAACCAATGATTTATAAAGGAAAATCATGAAAATTTACAGGGGTGCCCAAACTTTTGCATACCACTGTATATTGTGAATAAAAGATTGGCTCACATGATCTGAAAGTCTTTTAGTTTTCAATTTATTCAAATTTAAAAAAACATCCCAACAGTTCTATAATTCGGGTTGTAAAACAATCTGATCTCTTATGTTGTTAGATTAAGAACAGGTTCACAGGTGTGGTGGCAAATTAGAAAACACTGACTCAAACGGAATCAAACAAGTCAATATATATATATATATATATATATATATATATATACAGTATATATATTAGTGGTGTCAAAATTAACATTTTTATGGACATTTAAACTGTGGACAAGCAGGGTTGTTGTTTGTTTGTTTGTTTTTTACAGTGCCCTACAGTCACTATATTTGTTATCATAGCCTTAGTCTTATAATAAAACATTTAGTTTAGTACTGTTCAAAACTGTGTGCCTATTTATTAAGAAATATAAATGTATATGTAATTTGTATGTTTAATATTCATTAAGCAGGGTTTCATAATCCAGTCCTATAGAGCCTCATATTTTAGGCATCTCATTAACCTTTCACATACAGAAATAGATTGATTAAAAACCTGCATTAAAAAAAAAAAAAAAAAAAAAACAGTAAAAACTTGTGAAATGCAATCCTCAGTGTGTTTATTTATGCTCGATATAGACATCTAATCTTACTGGATTATTACATTCTTTGCAAAGGAATGTTTGCAAACTTGTCAAACATCTCATGTGCTTAAGATTTAGTGCAGTGTATTTATTATTGTCTTTTGATTTCCTGACAGCGGCCACTCTCTGCTACAGCATCCCTGGTATGGCTGCCTTATACATCGATCGATCAGCTCTTACGAAACCTCAGTGAAAGTCAGATCAATGAAAAGGTGAAGCATTTTTCACTTACATTTGTCATGATGCCTGAGACCTTTATTTCATGATTACTGCATGAATATCCAACCCATTCTCACACCCAACTCGTCACATATTGAAGCTTGGTCAAGACCACTTGGCGTCGCTTTTTGATGCTCAAGGTACCCTTTAGCGTCATTTTTCGACTTGCAGGGTCCTTATGGAATTAGATTTGTGCCAAATAAAATGAATGTAATTTTTCAAGAAACTTATGAAAATATCAAGTGAAACTGAATAAAATGTCTTTGAAACTAAAAAATAAATAAATTACAGGCAAAATCTTTGACCTCGTTTTTAATACACTGCAGGTTTTGCAACTGTTTCCTCATCTTTCATTCGTTGATCTGTACTTACAAATGCACTTCCAGAGTTTTCATTTACGCTTCTAAAGTTTTCGTTTACGATTCTGAAGATTTCATTTACTCTTCTGAAGCTTTCGTTCGCCATTCTGACACAAAGCTCTCGTGGGGGCGGGGTTAACAGCGGTGTGTTCTCATTGGCTACTGAGTTTTTGATTGACAGCTTCTTGACCTGGAAGTGAAGGCGTCAGTATCGTTGCGCCTGTGTGGATGTGAGCGTCTGTTAGCGGATTCCTATTTCATTTTAATGATATAAAGTTAGGAGTTTTGTTTTTGAATTCAATCTGTATTCATCTGTTGCTACTACTCTGTCAACATAAGCTTTTAGGAGCATGAGAAAACGCGAGAGAAAAAGGTCATATTGAGGTTTAATTATTAAAGTACTGTAATACTGGAAATATTGTATAATGTCCAGTGTTCTCTTATTATATGTGTTTATTGCTCTTGATTCTTTTGCATTATAGGGTCTAATTAGGTTGAGCTGTTACAATTGAAATACAATACTATACTGTGATATTCAGATGTCAAGAAAGTCTCACTCCAACCAGGCAATCAAGCTCATTTTATTACATATCCCACACAAACAATGTTCTTGCTGCCAATTGTTTTTATCATGCTGATCATTTTGTTTAGTTATTTTATTTAGTTAACATCATCTAACATTTAAAATTGGAAATACATTTTTAACAATCATCAACTCTTTCAAGTGTGACTTTTATAAACCAGTTGAATGAATGTAAATGAAAATATGAATTAATTCAAATAAATTGACATTCTTTATTGTCATTATAGCATACACAAGTATCAAAGTGAAAGTCTTGGATGCAATTATGTTGTGACAGGAAAGACCAGAATCCACAAAACACTAACTGCATAGTATACATAATGCACAGTATTATTATAATTTACATTACCACACAAAATGCACAAGAACATAACATACAGAATGTTTAAAATTCATATGTTTTAAACACTGCAATGATCCTTTCAACAGTTCCTGTTACAGTATAAGTTACAAAACAGTGAATGAGTATGTAATGTACTGGAGTGCAATATCAGCAGTGTTGGGCGCGTTACTTTAAAAAAGTAATTAGTTATAGTTACTAGTTACTTCTCACAAATAGTAACTGAGTTAGTAACTGAGTTACATCATTATAAAAGTAACTAATTACCAGGGAAAGTAACTATTGCGTTACTTTTTAAAAAATGTTCAAATGTCAAATAACTTTGGATGCCCCCAATATTAAATATGTTAAATTAATGAAATGGACACTAAAAATAATAAATTATTATTATAAAACATTGTACATTAATCTACACTATTTATCTACTGACACTTAGTATCAGTCAGTCAAGCATTATAATATAATATTATGATAATTTAATATTATATGATGATAGAACTTTAGTAATTAGAATAACCAAGTATGAATGCATATTTGTCATCAATATAAAACGCCCTAAGGATTAATGAGCTGCTGGGTTCATGAATATTAATCACGTTGTCTGCGTTCGCTCGAATTGATTTGCTGAAATCAAAACAGGGAGGATAATAGGTGAGCGCCAGCCAATGAGATTGTCGTTTGCGCATTAGTTCCGCCCACTACAAGAGAACCCGGCAGTTCTTAAAAGCTGAAGAATTCCAAAGTAACTCCGTTATTTTGACAGGAAAATACAACAAAGAATGTCGTTTACATGTAGCGCGTCAATTCTGCATGTTATGAAAGACTCTCTCGCTCTGTATCTTTCTTTGCATGCGTGTCTGTGAGAGAAAGCGACGGCGAGCGTGCGCTTCACACTAGAGTTTATGGGACGTCAAATACAGCTACACTGCGCATCCATTCAGATGAACTGAAAAATTTAATTCTAATAATATAATATAGTAACGCCACATTTTATTGTCAGTAACGGTAACGGCGTTGTAACGGGGGAAACAGTAATTCGTTTGATTACTCGTTACTGAAAACAAATAACGCCGTTAGTAACGCCGTTTATTTATAACGCCGTTATTCCCATCACTGAATATCAGTCTTTACAATGATAGTCCACCCCAAAAAAAGAAAATTCTTTCATTTACTCACCTTCATGCTATTCCAGATGTATATATCTTTCTTTCTTGACACAAAGATTTTTAAGAAAATAATCCATCTCTGAGAATCCACATAACACAAGTGAACTGTAACCCATGCACATTTGACAGTTGAGTGGAAGCGATTATTAATAGTCAAAAGTTTATATTATTAGTGTGTTTCTTATCTGTTGTTTCACTTCAAAAGATACTGATTTAAAAACTAAGGTCAGATGGATTACGGTCATGGTCGCTGTGTGTGGTTTTTAAAGCATCTTTAGGACTCACAGAGATTAATTATTTGCCTAAAAATCTTAACTTGTGTTTACCTGTCCAGTAGAAAGAAAGTACAGTAATATGCATTTGAGACAGCATGAGGGTGAGTAAAATTTAAAATATATATATTTTTTATTTTTGAACTATCCCCTTAACAATCACATGCTGTTGGTATGTCAATTCAAGATCAGCATAGACTAATAAGAATAAAGTGCAACCTCTTGTGTACTCGTAAACAGTGTTTGTTTTATCTAGAGCTCCAAAGAAGTAAAAATATTTGCATAATATCAGGTGTCTGAAGATCAAGATCCCAGTCATTCAAAGGTGATGTGTCTGAACACAATAAGATTCTTGTCTGATGAGGGCAGTGGATCTCTGGTGCTATCACTACATCCTCTGGGTCAGCATCAGAAGTTTATGGAAACGTTGCTCCGCTCTCTGGAAACAGAGAAAGGACATGTATCATAGTCTAACAATACAAACTGCTTTGAACTCCCATGACACATTTCAAACTTAAAATATTTCAAACAAATAAATACACAATATAATTATTTAATATATATATTAGTATTAACTTGGTACTAAAATACCTCAAAGTTATGTACCATTAATCATCTGTAATACCGCTGTGTAACCATTAGATGGCTCTGTATAGCCCTATTTAATCATGACTGTGTATACCCTAGTTGCTGGAAACTGTTTTCAGTCATAATTATTTGCATGTATTAGGTTTTGCATTTGGATATATATTTAGGCATTATTTGTCAAAGTTTGTTTGTCTCAGCAATAAATTATCCACGCGCTCCTTTTTTGATTGCTGCCTGCAGTGTTGCCAGATATTGCTACAAAAAACAAAAACAAACACAACCAATCTCCTGAAAAATGCACCAAAATAAGTTTGAATCTTGTATTTTGCAAATAGGATACGGAATCTCTAACCTCAACCTTCATCTTCCCACTTTATTAATGCCCCAATTACGTTATTAACGCTGTTACATTAAGTATTAAAACAAGTCCAGCGACGCTTATAATAACTAGATCTGGCAACATGGCGGAGCGGAGTGGAGGCTGATTTATGTGGATTTCAATAGCTTCTATGGGATTCTATACAATAAAGACATTCCAGAAACGATTTATTGATATGAGACTGGCAGTACAAAAAAAAACAATTTTTTTTTTTTTTTTTTTACAAAACTGGGAATTCAACAATACATAAGTCTAATATATTCAATAAAAGTCTGATTTCTTAATTGCCTACTTTGAAAATTAAAAGAAGGATGACATTTCGCATGTATGGTTTTGTGATGTTCTCTGGCTTCTGTCTACAGATGTACAAGAATCTGAAAGATAAGCTAGCGGAGTATCACCGACTGGTGGATCAGAGCAGCAGAAACAGACTCATGGCCCGTTAACAGCCACTCAAAACTGCACTACGGACATGTACTTAGGATGAATAATGTTGGTGAAAATTATGTTTGTTGGTGGCGTGTAGTTGCTCTGAGCTGTTTGATGCCCCATGCTGAAAATGTATGGATAACGTATCAACATCTGCATCAATGATTTGATAATGTGTCAGAGTCCAGCCTCTTAAATAGTGTCTATATAAAAATACACATTTTTCTGTGTAAAACATCTTAAATTTTGTGTTTTGTACTCTTCACTTAACTGGTGTAATTTAAATAAGGAATGCAATAAAACAGTTTTGTTTAATTGATATGTTGCAGACCTCCTAACTTCCTTTTCAGTCCAAAAATAAGCTATTTTAAAACCAAGCTGCAAAATCAGCTCATATTCTATTTGGCCAATTTGTAACATCACAGGGTCCTAGTCTTTGACCAGTTGTTCACCTGATTACATTTGGAGTTAACATGTTCCCCATGCTTCTGAAAAGCAGATCGAGGGATTTCACAAATTAAGGCCTAAAAAGGTCTTACAGTACATTGAAGCAGAGGGTTTTGAACTCGGTCATGACATGAAATGTTGCACGCACTGCAAAAAAAAGAAAACTGTATTGGTAATCCCGTTTTAATATTTAAAATATTAAAACGGGACAGAAATTCATGCTGTTGTATTCTAGAACTACTATGATATAAAATAACTAAATCGGAATTATGTCCTCAGAGATCAAACTCTGGGTGAGATCAAGGAATCTGGCCACTGCGTGATGACAGAATCATCAAATCAGTTTGTCTTTTCACAACTTCTGCTATAAGAAATGTGCTCCAGAAACACACAGTTACAGCAGCCAAAGAAAAACTGAAGATAAAAAGTCAAGGGTCAGGAACCTTACCTCCATAACGGTGACTTCAAACTTTATTATTTTCAATAAAACAGCGCTTAGGCTTCCTGGAGGCTAAGTGAGGGCTGTCTGTGCAGGGCCAGTGCTAAGGGGCCAATGTTTTGACAATGAGCAAGTCAAGTCAAGTCACCTTTATTTATATAGCGCTTTTACAATACAGATTGTGTCAAAGCACTTAACAGTATCAAATTGGAGGACAGAGTGTCAGTAATGTATAATGATAAGATTAAACACTCAATTTTCAGTTAAAGGCATTTCATTATTGAATTCAGAGATGTCATTGTCTAGCTCAGTTTAGTTTAAATAGTATCTGTGCAATCAAATCGACGATAATCGCTAGAAATTAAGTGTCCCCAACTGAGCAAGCCAGAGGCGACAGCGGCAAGGAACCAAAACTCCCTCTGTGACAGAATGGAGAAAAAAAAAAACCTTGGGAGAAACCAGGCTCAGTCGGGGGGCCAGTTCTCCTCTGACCAGACGAAACCCGCAGTTCAAAAGTTTATATTTCTATTTTAATTTTGTTGCAATTTCTAACAATAGTAGTATTATGTAGTTAGGTATTTTATTATATTTTAGTTATTTTGTTATTTTTGGTTGATATATCTAGGATATATCTCTGGGGTCATCTGGGTGTCCTGGTCTCCGCTGACGATCAGGGCTGTAGACATCCTGATCCACCATCTGATCGGATACGGACTGAGAAACAGACTAGGAAAGAAACAGACAAATATTAGCGTAGATGCCATTCAACTTACGATGTAACGAGTACATCGTGTGTTATGGGGAGTGTTCCCGGTTCCGGTTGATCTAATTAATGCAGCCTAACAATCCTTTAACGGATTTGAATAATAGAAGCGTGTGTCGTTATGTGTAAGCCAGGCTAAAGAGATGGGTCTTTAATCTAGATTTAAACTGACAGAGTGTGTCTGCCTCCCGAACAGTGTTAGGTAGACTGTTCCAGAGTTTGGGTGCTAAATAGGAATAGGATCTGCCGCCCGCAGTCGATTTTGATATTCTAGGTATTATCAAACGGCCAGAGTTTTGAGAACGCAGCGGACGTGGAGGACTATAATGCGATAAGAGCTCGCTCAAGTACTGAGGAGCTAAACCGTTCAGGGCTTTATAAGTAATTAGCAAGATTTTAAAATCTATCCGATGCTTGATGGGGAGCCAGTGCAGTGTTGACAGAACCGGGCTAATATGGTCATATTTCCTGGTTCTAGTAAGGACTCTAGCTGCTGCATTTTGGACTAACTGTAGTTTGTTGATCAAGCGTGCAGAACAACCACCTAATAAAGCATTACAGTAGTCTAACCTTGAGGTCATAAACGCATGAATTAACATTTCTGCATTTGACGTTGAGAGCATTGGTCGCAATTTAGATATGCTTTTGAGATGAAAAAATGCAGTTTTACAGATGCTAGAAACATGGCTTTCAAATGACAGATTGCTATCGAACAGCACACCTAGGTTCCTGACTGATGAAGAAGAATTGACAGAGCAGCCGTCAAGTGTTAGATAATGTTCTAGGTTATTACATGTGGGGTTTTAGGTCCGATAATTAACACCTCTGTTTTTCAGAATTTAGCAGTAAAAATTATTCGTCATCCAGTTTTTTATATCGACTATGCATTCCGTTAGTTTCTCAATTTGGTGTGTTTCACCGGGCCGCGAAGAAATATAGAGCTGAGTATCATCAGCATAACAGTGAAAGCTAACACCATGTCTCCTAATAATATCTCCCAAGGGTAACATATAAAGCGTGAAAAGTAACGGCCCTAGTACTGAGCCTTGAGGTACTCCATACTGCACTTGTGATCGATATGATACCTCTTCATTCACTGCTACGAACTGATGGCGGTCAGATAAGTACGATTTGAACCATGCTAAGGCACTTCCACTAATGCCAACAAAGTTTTCTAGTCTATTCAAAAGAATGTTGTGGTCGATAGTGTCGAACGCAGCGCTAAGATCCAGTAGAACTAATAAAGAGATACAACCACGATCAGATGACAGAAGCAAGTCATTTGTAACTCTAATGAGAGCAGTCTCAGTACTATGATACGATCTAAATCCTGACTGGAATTCCTCACAGATATCATTTTTCTCTAGGAAGGAATATAATTGTGAGGATACTACCTTTTCTAGTATCTTTGACAGAAAAGGGAGATTTGAGATCGGTCTGTAATTAACTAGATCTTTGGGGTCAAGTTGTGGTTTTTTAATGAGAGGCTTAATAACTGCCATTTTGAAGGTTTTGGGGACATATCCTAATGACAATGATGAATTAATAATAGCCAAAAGAGGATCTATGACTTCTGGAAGCAGCTCTTTTAGTAGTTTAGATGGAATCGGGTCTAACATACATGTTGTTGGTTTAGATGATTTAACAAGTTTATACAATTCTTCCTCTCCCACAGTAGAGAATGAATGAAATTGTTCCTCAGGGGATCTATAGTGCGCTATCTGATGCGATACTGTAGCTGACGGCTGCAAGGATACAATTTTATCTCTGATAGTATCGATCTTGGAAGTGAAGTAGTTCATAAAGTCATTACTGCTATGCTCTTGGGAAATGCCAACACCTGTTGATGCTTGATTTTTCGTTAATTTAGTTACTGTATTGAATAAATACCGAGGGTTATGTTTGTTTTCTTCTAGAAGAGACGAAAAGTAATCAGATCTAGCAGTTTTAATGCTTTTCTGTAGGATAGGGTACTTTCCGCCAAGCTAAACGAAATACCTCTAATTTAGTTTTCCTCCAGCTGCGCTCCATTTTCCGGGCTGCTCTCTTTAGGGCGGGTGTGCTCATTATACCACGGTGTTGGACTCTTATCCTTAATCTTCCTTAAGTGTAAAGGAGCAACCGCATCTAAAGTGCTAGAAAAGAGAGTCCATAGTTTCAGTTACATCATCAAGTTGTTCTGAGCTATTGGATATACTGAGGAACTGAGATAAGTCAGGAAGATTATTTATAAAGCAGTCTTTTGTGGTAGAAGTGATGGTTCTACCATATTTGTAACAAGAAGTTGGCTTTACAGCTTTAGCTATATGGAGTATACAGGAGACTAGATAATGATCTGAGATATCATCGCTCTGCTGTAAAATTTCAACGCCACTGACATCAATTCCATGTGACAGTATTAAATCTAGAGTATGTTTTCGACAATGAGTAGGGCCTGACACGTGTTGTTTAACACCAGTTGAGTTTAGAATGTCTATAAATGCTGATCCCAACAAATCTCTTTCATTATCAACATGGATATTAAAATCACCAACGATTAGGACTTTATCTGCAGTCAGCACTAACTCCGATAGAAGATCAGAAAATTCTTTAATAAAGTCTGTATGGTGCCCTGGTGGCCTGTATACAGTAGCCAGTACAAACATCACAGGGGATTTATCATTAACACTTGTTTCTTTGGATAACGTTATATGAAGCACCATTACTTCGAACGAATTATACTTGAAACCTGGCCTCTGAGAGATACTGAAAATATTTCTATAAATTGTAGCAACACCTCCCCCTTTACCTTTTGGACGCGGTTCATGTTTGTAACAGTAATCTTGGGGTGTAGACTCGTTTAAAGTAATGTAATCATCTTGTTTTAGCCAGGTTTCTGTCAAACAAAGCACATCTAGTTTATGGTCAGTGAACATATCATTTACAAAAAGTGCTTTTGAAGAAAGGGATCTAATATTCAATAAGCCAAGTTTTATCATGTGTTTATCTGTATTATATCGTTTTTTTATTTGTTGAACATCAATTAAATTGTTACTATTACTTTGGTTTGGATATTTTCTGTATTTTCTAGTTCGGGGAACAGACACAGTCTCTATAGCGTGATATCTAGATGAAAAAGATTCTATGTGCTGAGAGTTAACTGACTTTGGTGACATGAGGCGGCTAGCAGACGATCGGTTTAGCCAGTCTGTCTGCTTCCTGAGCAAATTCTCAGGGGCCCTGCGCTGGCAGCCCGTAAAGGGTCAGTACAGGCTTGTTTGCAGGGAGGGGTCCAGAGTGATTTTGTCAGCCCTTTTGCTCACTTTGGCTTTTGATTTCTCAGAAACACTGAGCTTAGAAGAAACCCATACATTCTCCTAATAGCATCCATCTAACTTTGCTTTCATTTTCACTTTGTTTTCCCAGAAACTGTTGAGTTCAAGGAAAGGTTTGCTGTTAGTGCCAGAGAATATGTAAGGGATAATCAACGGCTACACTGTAAAACCCAACAGTTAGGGTAACTCAAACCGTTTGAGTAAACCGATTGCCTTAAAAACCTGACAAGTTAAGTTAACTCAAACCGTTTGATGAAACTTATTGTCTTAAAACTTTTAAGTTTTTAAATCTAACAATTATGAGTGCACTGAACTTATTTCAGTTGAGTTCACTAAAATAAGATATACATTGCAGTTAAGTAATTAAGTGATTAATTAAGTGCTGATTGAGCATTAGTGATGAACACCTGCTGTTAACAAACAGAATCACTGACAGAAAGAGCAAGAACAACAACTGACTTTAGACACATGCTTAGATGAAATCAACTGAAATAAAATACATTAAATCTCAAGATCTGATTAAACAACCCCACAAACAGCATCACCAGCTCCACTTATTAATAACCAGACTGACTTTATTTCTGTCAGACATCTACAGAAGATCTTATTGAGAATTAACTAAGGTTTAGATGTTGATTTATTGTTTCAATTGAAGTAACCATGTTAGAGATCAGTGTCTGCTTTAGTTGGGCTCTTGATCCTTGACTTCTGTGTTAGTAGTTTTGTTTCTTCTTTTTCTTTGGCTGTTGTAACCATGTGTTTTTCGAACATGTTTGTTATAACTCAAAAGCCCAGAGGAAATGATCAGTAGTTGGTTGTTATATATTTATAATGACAATCATCTATTAGTGAGCTGATCTCATAGAGATTTAACATAGATTCATCGTGTCTAATTTCTGATTGAATGAATATAAAACTGCACTACGGACATGTACTTAGGATGAATAATGTTGGTGAAAATTATGTTTGTTGGTGGCGTGTAGTTGCTCTGAGATGTTTGATGCCCCATGCTGAAAATGTATGGATAACGTATCAACATCTGCATCAATGATTTGATAATGTGTCAGAGTCCAGCCTCTTAAATAGTGTCTATATAAAAATACACATTTTTCTGTGTAAAACATCTTAAATTTTGTGTTTTGTACTCTTCACTTAACTGGTGTAATTTAAATAAGGAATGCAATAAAACAGTTTTGTTTAATTGATATGTTGCAGACCTCCTAACTTCCTTTTCAGTCCAAAAATAAGCTATTTTAAAACCAAGCTGCAAAATCAGCTCATATTCTATTTGGCCAATTTGTAACATCACAGGGTCCTAGTCTTTGACCAGTTGTTCACCTGATTACATTTGGAGTTAACATGTTCCCCATGCTTCTGAAAAGCAAATCGAGGGATTTCACAAATTAAGGCCTAAAAAGACCTTACAGTACATTGAAGCAGAGGGTTTTGAACTCAGTCATGATGACATGAAATGTTGCACGCACTGCAAAAAGGAAAACTGTATTGGGGGGGGGGGGGGTAATCCCGTTTTAATATTTAAAATATTAAAACGGGACAGAAATTCATGCTGTTGTATTCTAGAGCTACTATGATATAAAATAACTAAATCGGAATTATGTCCTCAGAGATCAAACTCTGGGTGAGATCAAGGAATCTAGCCACTGCGTGATGACAGAATCATCAAATCAGTTTGTCTTTTCACAACTTCTGCTATAAGAAATGTGCTCCAGAAACACACAGTTACAGCAGCCAAAGAAAAACTGAAGATAAAAAGTCAAGGGTCAGGAACCTTACCTCCATAACGGTGACTTCAAACTTTATTATTTTCAATAAAACAGCGCTTAGGCTTCCTGGAGGCTAAGTGAGGGCTGTCTGTGCAGGGCCAGTGCTAAGGGGCCAATGTTTTGACAATGAGCAAATTCTCAGGGGCCCTGCGCTGGCAGCCCGTAAAGGGTCAGTACAGGCTTGTTTGCAGGGAGGGGTCCAGAGTGATTTTGTCAGCCCTTTTGCTCACTTTGGCTTTTGATTTCTCAGAAACACTGAGCTTAGAAGAAACCCATACATTCTCCTAATAGCATCCATCTAACTTTGCTTTCATTTTCACTTTGTTTTCCCAGAAACTGTTGAGTTCAAGGAAAGGTTTGCTGTTAGTGCCAGAGAATATGTAAGGGATAATCAACGGCTACACTGTAAAACCCAACAGTTAGGGTAACTCAAACCGTTTGAGTAAACCGATTGCCTTAAAAACCTGACAAGTTAAGTTAACTCAAACCGTTTGATGAAACTTATTGTCTTAAAACTTTTAAGTTTTTAAATCTAACAATTATGAGTGCACTGAACTTATTTCAGTTGAGTTCACTAAAATAAGATATACATTGCAGTTAAGTAATTAAGTGATTAATTAAGTGCTGATTGAGCATTAGTGATGAACACCTGCTGTTAACAAACAGAATCACTGACAGAAAGAGCAAGAACAACAACTGACTTTAGACACATGCTTAGATGAAATCAACTGAAATAAAATACATTAAATCTCAAGATCTGATTAAACAACCCCACAAACAGCATCACCAGCTCCACTTATTAATAACCAGACTGACTTTATTTCTGTCAGACATCTACAGAAGATCTTATTGAGAATTAACTAAGGTTTAGATGTTGATTTATTGTTTCATTTGAAGTAACCATGTTAGAGATCAGTGTCTGCTTTAGTTGGGCTCTTGACCCTTGATTTCTGTGTTAGTAGTTTTGTTTCTTCTTTTTCTTTGGCTGTTGTAACCATGTGTTTTTCGAACATGTTTGTTATAACTCAAAAGCCCAGAGGAAATGATCAGTAGTTGGTTGTTATATATTTATAATGACAATCATCTATTAGTGAGCTGATCTCATAGAGACTGAACATAGACTCATTGTGTCTAATTTCTGATTGAATGAACATATTGATTATAATAAAAGCGATTCTAAGAGCCACTGGTTTTGTGACAGTCAGTTAATAGAAAGGACTTTCTAAACAGTTTGTCCACAAAAAGTTTTAATCTATGGTAGGAATTAGACTCACATAGACATCAACAATCAGCTTGTGAACCTCAACAATGGTGACCATTAAAAAAAAAAAATAAAATCATGCAGCAATGCATGCTGGGAGCCATGGATGTGTTTTGTACTATGCTAGTACCCAGCATGCATTGCAAAATTATTATTATATTTTTTTAATGGTCACCATTGTTGAGGTTCATAAGCTGATTCTTGATGTCTGTGTGAGTCTTATTGCTTCCGTAAATTAAAACTTTTTGTGGACAAACTGTTTAGAAAGTCCTTTATATTAACTGACTGTCACAGAACCAGTGGTTTTTAGAATTGCTTTTACTATAATCAATACATTCATTTAACCAGAGATTAGACACACAATGAGTTGTGTTTATTCTCAATGAGATCAGCTCACTAATAGATGATTGTCATTATAAATATATAACAACCAACTACTGATCACTTCCTCTGTGCTTTTGAGTTGTAACAAATATGTTTGAAAAACACACGGTCACAACAACCAGGAAAAAAAAGAAAACAAAAAAACTACTAACACAGAAGTCAAGGGTCAAGAGCCCAACTAAAGCAGACACTGATCTCTAACATGGTTACTTCAAATGAAACAATAAATCAACATCTAAACCTTAGTTAATTCTCAATAAGATCTTCTGTAGATGTCTGACAGAAATAAAGTCAGTCTGGTTATTAATAAGTGGAGCTGGTGATGCTGTTTGTGGGGTTGTTTAATCAGATCTTGAGATTTAATGTATTTTATTTCAGTTGATTTCATCTAAGCATGTGTCTAAAGTCAGTAGTACTTGTGTTTCTCTTTCTGTCAGTGATTCTGTTTGTTAACAGCAGGTGTTCATCACTAATGCTCAATCAGCACTTAATTAATCACTTAATTACTTAACTGCAATGTATATCTTATTTTAGTGAACTCAACTGAAATAAGTTCAGAGTACTCATCACTATTAGTTTTAAAAAACTTAAATGTTTTAAGGCAATCAGTTTCCTCAAACTTTTGAGTTACCCTAACTTGTTCAAGTATAATTCGTTCGAAGTAATGGTGCTTCATATAACGTTATCCAAAGAAACAAGTGTTAATGATAAATCCCCTGTGATGTTTGTACTGGCTACTGTATACAGGCCACGAGGGCACCATACAGACTTTATTAAAGAATTTACTGATCTTATATCGGAGTTAGTGCTGACTGCAGATAAAGTCCTAATCGTTGGCGATTTTAATATCCATGTTGATAATGACAGAGATTCGTTGGGATCAGCATTTATAGACATTCTAAACTCAATTGGTGTTAAACAACACGTGTCAGGACCTACTCATTGTCGAAATCATACTCTAGATTTAATACTGTCACATGGAATTGATGTCAGTGGCGTTGAAATTTTGCAGCAGAGCGATGATATCTCAGATCATTATCTAGTCTCCTGTATATTCCATATAGCTAAAGCTGTAAAGCCAACTTCTTGTTACAAATATGGTAGAACCATTACCTCTACCACAAAAGACTGCTTTATAAATAATCTTCCTGACTTATCTCAGTTCCTCAGCATATCCAATAGCTCAGAACAACTTGATGATGTAACAGGAACTATGGACTCTCTCTTTTCTAGCACTTTAGATGCGGTTGCTCCTTTACGCTTAAGGAAGATTAATGATAAGAGTCCAACACCGTGGTATAATGAGCACACTCGCGCCCTAAAGAGAGCAGCCCGGAAAATGGAGCGCAGCTGGAGGAAAACTAAATTAGAGGTTTTTCGTTTAGCTTGGCGGGAAAGTACCCTATCCTACAGAAAAGCATTAAAAACTGCTAGATCTGATTACTTTTCGTCTCTTCTAGAAGAAAACAAACATAACCCCCGATATTTATTCAATACAGTAACTAAATTAACAAGCATCAACAGGTGTTGGCATTTCCCAACAGCACAGCAGTAATGACTTTATGAACTACTTCACTTCCAAGATCGATACTATCAGAGATAAAATTGTATCCCTGCAGCCGTCAGCTACAGTATCGCATCAGATAGCGCACTATAGACCCCCTGAGGAACAATTCCACTCATTCTCTACTGTAGGAGAGGAAGAATTGTATAAACTTATTAAATCATCTAAACCAACAACATGTATGTTAGACCCGATTCCATCTAAACTACTAAAAGAGCTGCTTCCAGAAGTCATAGATCCTCTTTTGGCTATTATTAATTCATCATTGTCATTAGGATATGTCCCCAAAACCTTCAAATTGGCTGTTATTAAGCCTCTCATTAAAAACCACAACTTGACCCCAAAGATCTAGTTAATTACAGACCGATCTCAAATCTCCCTTTTCTGTCAAAGATACTAGAAAGGTAGTATCCTCACAATTATATTCCTTCCTAGAGAAAATGATATCTGTGAGGAATTCCAGTCAGGATTTAGATCGTATCATAGTACTGAGACTGCTCTCATTAGAGTTACAAATGACCTGCTTCTATCATCTGATCGTGGTTGTATCTCTTTATTAGTTCTACTGGATCTTAGCGCTGCGTTCGACACTATCGACCACAACATTCTTTTGAATAGACTACAAAACTTTGTTGGCATTAGTGGAAGTGCCTTAGCATGGTTCAAATCGTACTTATCTGACCGCCATCAGTTCGTAGCAGTGAATGAAGAGGTATCATATCGATCACAAGTGCAGTATGGAGTACCTCAAGGCTCAGTACTAGGGCCGTTACTTTTCACGCTCTATATGTTACTCTTGGGAGATATTATCAGGAGACATGGTGTTAGCTTTCACTGTTATGCTGATGATACTCAGCTCTATATTTCTTCGCGGCCCGGTGAAACACACCAAATTGAGAAACTAACGGAATGCATAGTCGATATAAAAAACTGGATGACGAGTAATTTTTTACTGCTAAATTCTGAAAAAACAGAGGTGTTAATTATCGGACCTAAAAACCCCACATGTAACCTAGAACATTATCTAACACTTGACGGCTGCTCTGTCAATTCTTCTTCATCAGTCAGGAACCTAGGTGTGCTGTTCGATAGCAATCTGTCATTTGAAAGCCATGTTTCTAGCATCTGTAAAACTGCATTTTTCATCTCAAAAGCATATCTAAATTGCGACCAATGCTCTCAACGTCAAATGCAGAAATGTTAATTCATGCGTTTATGACCTCAAGGTTAGACTATTGTAATGCTTTATTGGGTGGTTGTTCTGCACGCTTGATCAACAAACTACAGTTGGTCCAAAATGCAGCAGCTAGAGTCCTTACTAGAACCAGGAAATATGACCATATTAGCCCGGTTCTGTCAACACTGCATTGGCTCCCTATCAAGCATCGGATAGATTTTAAAATCTTGTTAATTACTTATAAAGCCCTGAATGGTTTAGCTCCTCAGTACTTGAGCGAGCTCTTATCGCATTATAGTCCTCCACGTCCGCTGCGTTCTCAAGACTCTGGCCGTTTGATAATACCTAGAATATCAAAATCGACTGCGGGCGGCAGATCCTTTTCCTATTTAGCACCCAAACTCTGGAACAGTCTACCTAACACTGTTCGGGAGGCAGACACACTCTGTCAGTTTAAATCTAGATTAAAGACCCATCTCTTTAGCCTGGCTTACACATAACACATTAATACGCTTCTATTATTCAAATCCGTTAAAGGATTGTTAGGCTGCATTAATTAGATCAACCGGAACCGGGAACACTCCCCATAACACACGATGTACTCGTTATACATCGTAAGTTGAATGGCATCTGCGCTAATGTTTGTCTGTTTCTTTCCTAGTCTGTTTCTCGGTCCGTGTCCGATCAGATGGTGGGTCGGCGCCGGGAGGTGATGTCTGCGGCCCTGATTGTCGGCGGAGACCAGGACGCCCGGATGACCGCCAGAGATATATCCCCAGATATATCAACCAAAATAACAAAATAACTAATATATAATAAAATACCTAACTACATAATACTACTATTGTTAGAAATTGCAACAAAATTAAAATAGAAATATAAACTTTTGAACTGCGGGTTTCGTCTGGTCAGAGGAGAACTGGCCCCCCGACTGAGCCTGGTTTCTCCCAAGGTTTTTTCTCCATTCTGTCACAGAGGAGTTTTGGTTCCTTGCCGCTGTCGCCTCTGGCTTGCTCAGTTGGGGACACTTAATTTCTAGCGATTATCGCCGATTTGATTGCACAGATACTATTTAAACTAAACTGAGCTAGATAATGACATCTCTGAATTCAATAATGAAATGCCTTTAACTGAAAATTGAGTGTTTAATCTTATCATTATACATTACTGACACTCTATCCTCCAATCTGATACTGTTAAGTGCTTTGACACAATCTGTATTGTAAAAGCGCTATATAAATAAAGGTGACTTGACTTGACTTGACTTGTTGGGTTTTACAGTGTAGCTGTGCATTAAATGATTTGAATGCACAACGTGGAGGCGAAGAACCACCGGACGCGCAGCGAAGTGCATTCAAATCGTTTAATGCACAGCTAGCCATTGATTACCCCGTTTATGCCATGGTCATTTGCCAGCATTCACATATTAAAGATGTTAAGAGCTGAAGTGGGTCAGAAATGGTAAAAAGAGTTGAAAGAAAATATGATGCGTGTCAGATCCGCATCATGTTCAGCAGCGACATTTCAAAGAAATAACCAAAATAACCTGATAGCCAGCTGCTGTGACTACTAGCATGTCTATTAATCAAAAGAGGAAAAAAATAAACTTTTATAGCTTTAAGGATTCATCTATATTTAATTTAGAATTTAGTGTTTGATAACTTTCAACTTCAATTTCTGTATATTTCTGTACCCATTTTGCACTGTAAAAAGTGATAAGTTGACTTAACTTAAAAAAATTGAGGAAACCCATTGCCTTAAATTTTTAAGTAAATGATCATTTAAAAAAAATAAGTTAATTGAATTAAGTTCACTTAACTTTAAAAAAAATTTAAACATTTTTTTTAAGTTAAGTCAACTTTTTACAGTGTGGTATTTAATTTTTAGGTTCAAATACTTAATTTTGGTGACATCTCATGGACCAATTTGTGCTGGATAATTTTTGATGAAAAATATTTAATGTTGTCAAACTGCTTGTACCACTTTCTTCAGTAAATATACACAAATACTTATTGAAGCAATAAGTTATTTAATTAAGAGCAGTGAGTGACATTATTAATGCAGTAAATGCACAGATCCATTATATTGACACATGTTTGTTCATGATCAGGGGCGTTTATGGGATTTGAAAACATCTGGGGCTGTGGTCAAAATATCAGGGGCTAATGGACGTGATCAATACGGATTAAAATGTTGTTTTAAAATGTGTTGACCTAGGAACACATCTAACTCAGCAAAATCAGGACGTGCGCATCCTCTGCCAAGTTGCATTACAGTATTGGTAATATATTTATTTGTTATACTATAGCAATTTCTTAGTCTTCTGACAAAAGACTTTCTCTGCCTCCCCTAGACATTCAACTCTCAGTTCTGCACAAATATACAGTATATGTGAGAAGTGCTTGGCTACAAATAAACTCAACAGTTTGAGGGTGTGTGTGTGCTACAGTATTTACAGTACACAGAACGTGCATATTATTGCTCTTTTGTTGGTTTTGATTGCTTCTGTTGTCCTCATTGTTAAGTTGCTTTGGATAAAAGTGTCTGCTAAATGACTAAATGTAACTTTATGTTACTGGTTTGTTTAAAGGTCTCATCGGTCTCGTCAAAAGTGAAACTGGAACCTGTAGGCTTTTTTTCCAGGAACTCACAATGAAACCCCTCCTGTTCACCCCTTTTATTTTTAGTCATTTAAGGGATGTGCTGCACTATAAATTCAGCCTTAAGAGATTTGGTTCTCTTCAACATTACAACAAGCACTGTGTTTGGATGAAATCTAACATTTTTCAGAGGCACCCAAAAAGAAGAACAGAACTACCTTCATTTTTTTCCCCTATATTTTTCAAGGCAGGATATGTTTGCTTATTTCAAATCTTCCGATGGAAGCAGTGCTCTTTATGATAATGACAACATTCAGCATGCTCAAAATGGAAGGTTAGTATAAAATGTAAAATTATTATATATATATATATATTCTCTCATCTGAAGTACTGCTACACTGAAAAAAAAATGTTTAGTCAGTTCAACTTAGAAATTGTACTTCATCTGGTAACATCTACAATAACTGGTTTTGTTTAAATGAAATAAATGATTTAAGATTACTGATTAGAACTGAATTCAACCAACCTGAAAAAACAAGTTTTACTGAAGCATAACTGTTAGTAGATGTAACCTGATTTCTCCAGTTAAGTAAAATTACTTAAGTTTGATATATCTTCTTCTTTTTTTTTTTTTTTTAAATGATGAAAGTCATTTTCCACACTGTAAAAAAAACAAAAACAAAAAAAAAAAACACGGTGAAATGCATGGCAGCAAAGAGTGCTAAACATTTACCGTTAATGGAAATAACATTCCTGAATTATCATTGTGATATGGAGGACCAAGAGTGCCACTTAAAAATAAAATGAAGAATCAATTTAAAAAAGTACATTAATTAATCATTTTAAATGCACCTTTTAAATCGCTTTTTAAAAAAGCATTTGGCAAACGGTTTTCTCTCTCTATTTGCCAATTGCTTTTCTTTGTCCTTTTGCCAAATGCTTTTCTTTATCCATTTTTCAATCGAGTTAAAAAATGCCATTGGACAGTACATACGTGTGGAGCAAACAATCAACTTTCGTCCTCAATTTGAAGAGCCAACCCCTCTTTCGCTTGTATATGTAACACACACTCTCATTGGACAGTTAGAAAAGCTATACGTAATTACAGCGGTAGTTTGAAGAAGGGTTCGAGGGATGCAAAATGTCAGGGGAATCTGAAGGTGTTTGGCGAGGGATTGTTGATGATTTGTTAGCTTTAGCTGATTTCTGCGGAAAAAAATTCTCCTCTCGATTATCATTTTATATACAGAAGAGTTTTAGAGTTGAGGGAAGATGTTGCAAATGCAGCGGATAATTGTGGTTGTACAGTAAATTGAAGGATTTGGGTTAAGTTTGATGAGGCACACAGTGTCATTCAACGAATCAGTCCCTCGGAATGCAGCAGTCGTCACGCAATGATTGTTGCTCCAAGCATTCTTGAACAACACCAGTCGTTGGGCGTACCAGCAGAAGAGACGGCAAGATGTATTGGTGTGTCGCTAAGGACAGTGATGGTTTAAGGCATGTAAAAGAAAATGTTTTAGATCGGCAGGTTGTTTCTGGAAAGAATCGGTAAGCCCCGCCCCCCTTAGTTACTGTTGTATTATGCTTCATCAAGGTATTTCGGGATAAAACTAGATAACGTTAGCGTTAAAGTTAGTCCATGCTAACGTACAAACCTAAATAGTGAACTGTTCTCATGTCATGTACCGTGCAGTGAAAGTCAAAAACACATAAACAAAGGTCTATATTAGAGTGCCTCCCCATATTAATCTGGTTAAATGTAAATTTATTTAATCTTACCTTAAGGTATATGAACAGTGTTGATCTGAGATGTTGTCATTTCGATCGTAATGACTGTAACGTTAACATGAGACTTCTCCTGTTTGCATTGTGATCTGTATTTTTACATATTTATTTTAATATCTTTTATATATCCCTCCAAGGCATATTTAAGACCCACGTGAAGGTCCATCTGTGTACCAAATTGATCAGAAACACCTGGGAAGACAGTGAGCAACTCCAATTGTTTGTCCGAGTGAGCAACAGTAACTAAGGGGGGTGGGGCTTACCGATTTCATGTGATTTCAGTAAACAAGGCTTCTTTACGTTATAACTGTTCGAAACGTTTCGTAATTTCAGTGGTTTCAATGGCTTTTCAGCTTTAAGCTTTTCAGCCAAGTGGTTCAAGTGGATATAACTGCAGACTGGAGATCTCCAAAATGGGGCGTGAACTCCAAAAGTGGGCAGAACCTCCAAAATGGGGTGGGGTCTCTTTGCGCAAAGACTTTCACCATTGGCTCTGGCTTCAGCCAATTGTTATTGACTTACATTTCAAAATAACACTTTATAAATTAAACATTGTTTCTAGTTTTATCTAAAATAAAATATGATATATAAATCAATATTCTCCGTGAGAGCAGAGCCCAAAGCTCGTGGCCAGTGGTGTTCGGACCCGAGTTTGAACCTCTGCTTAATGATATAAACGAGAATCACTCATAAGCTCTCCCGCGAGCAGTCTCAGCGCAGCGCAGGGGAAAGATTTTACTCTATCGCTTGGTTTTAAGCAACGGGGGCATCCCGGGGCTTGAAATTCACAGGGTAGGATGGGGTAGTGAAGCTGGATGTAACTAAAAAGGTGCCATTGTCCGGTGAGGTCCGGTTGGAGAGTTATGAACGGCCCGGCTCGGAGATCTCATATCGCATAATCATATTAAATGCTTATCTCCTGAACTGCAACTTTCTTTTCAGCACCAATCCCGCCGTGCAGCCAGTTTCACTGGGTAAGGTTAGGGTCAGGTGTGGGGTAGGTTTAGGGGTTAGCATTTTTTGTAGCATAGTGTAGGAAATTAAATTAACACTGTAAGTGACACAACCAATAAAATCTTTAGAATCAACTGTGGGGCGGAGTTTGCGCTGAAGTTGATTGGGAGAAAAAATTGCGCATGCGTGTCATGTGCCTGTCTGTCAATGGGAGGAAGCCACGCCCTATTTTGGAGCTCCCACCCCGTTTTGGAGTTCCCGCCCCCATTTGGAGATCTCCAGGCTGCAGTTATACCCTTCTCAAGTGGTTCACAAAAGGGTTAATTTCTGGAGGCTTCATTTGCTCACAATACCACCTGGTGGCCAAAGAGTGTAAAACAAGCAGATATATTACAGACAGAGGTGTAAAGTCCAGGGGTCAGAAAGTAAAAGTCCTGCCATGTGTTTATTCCACTCATGAACACAGCAGCTGATTTCACCAGAGGAGGAACCAAGTCATTCCTTTCAAGTCGTAAACGAGTCTCGAGTCAAATCCCAAGTCCTCAAAGAGTTAACGTTAGTGAGATAAATAAGTGACTAATTAAAGTGATTGTGCATTAGTGATGAACACCTGCTGTTTTTGAGAATCACAGAGGATTAAATGTTGATATTTTATTGGTTAAAATGATGCCACCATCATGGAGATCAGTGTTTGCTTTAGTTGGGCTCTTGGCCCTTTTAATAATTCAAAAAATTTGCTTTTAAGCAATTGCAATAGTGTTTCACAGCAAGCATTTATACATTGCTTGAGGTAGTAGATTACTTTACGCTTTCTGCTTATAAATCATTTGAATGAACATCACGAAGGTGTCTCTTGTTGGTTTGTTTGCTGACATTCAGCTATCGCTGAGCTGTGAAAAAAATCCTGTTAAACAAACGCCACTGTAATGCTTAAAAATTGGGAGGAGGGGGAAATTAGATCGCTCAGGCTTTTAGACATGAACACTTATCATATGATCCTCAACAGTGGTGACAATAATTTTTCATACTGCAGTGCATGATGGGAGTTATTACTATGGTGTTACCCAGCATGCATTGCAGCATGAAGCATTTTGTTGATTGTCACCATTGTTGAGATTCATATGCTGGTTTGTGATTGTCTCTGTGTGTCTACTTAGAACAAGAGTTCAAGTATTTATGTATATTATATAAACTAGATTTGAAACTACTTTTTTATAAATGTTAGTTTAATGCTTTCCTTGCATGCTGTGTTTTCACATTTAAAGCAATTTAACATGGCATGTTTCCAGAGCAGCCTTTTTCTGCGCTCTTAATAAAACTATGGGGGTGCTTTCTTGTCAGCAATTAAACATATCGGAAATTATGAGGAGAGTAGATTTGCTTTTATCCGTTGCAAAATACATAATAATAGGTTAGCATTGGTCTCTATTTACGGTCCGAATGAGACAGAGTGAATTCTTTACAAATATTTCCAAAACACTACTTGAGCGTGTGGTTGGTGATTTTAATGCTGTCGTAAATCCTGCTTTGGATAAATCTCAATCTTATACAATAGTCAATCCATCTTCTAAATTACTGAATAAATTGATCACTGAACTCAACTTAATCGATCTTTGGAGAATTCAGAATACTAAATCTAAAGACTTCACTTTTTTTTGTAATAGACATAAGACTTTCTGTAGGATAGACTACACAGTAAAATCCCCAGTGTTAAATCAGCACTCCCAGTGGGGTGAAAGGTGGTGACGATTATAGGGACCCACGGCTGACAGGGGGCTCCCCCGCGATCTCAACCAACTGGCTGAGTCCAGCCTAAAAAGACGCTCAGAACAGTTGACGGGCCAATGTTGCTCATCGCCACGAAAGCTTATCATTTGCACATGTTTTTAAACCTTGCCAGTTTCAACAGTCAACAGAGTTGTTTTAAATTAACAAATTAAGTTTTTGCATTATTAACCCTGATAAAAAAAAAACAGATTTGAAATCGTGAGTTTGGGTTTTTAACTGCCTCATCTTTCAGACACACTGACATCAAGAATCAGTGTACGAATCTCAATAACGGTGACGTAATGCATGCTGGGAGCCATGGTTGACTTTTGTGTGTTGCACCTAGAATGCATTGCAGTATGAATCATGTCACCGTTGTTGAGATTCATACACTGATTCTTGATGTCTGTGTGTTTGTGAGGCAGGAGGTCAAAAGCGTTTTGAAAAACTATTATTACTATTGATACTTGTTTTCTTTAACATACACAATTATATAAAGAAATGAATTGTTTTTTTTCTGCTTTCTCTTGCTATCCTTTTTGACTGGAGTTTTAAAGTATTGATTATATGTTTGTTGTTTTATTTTGTTTGTTTTGAATGGATGTTATGGTGTTGTGTTTGAAAATAAATAAAAAAATGTTTTTAAACATTTAAGAACAATAGTTATTTTAACCGCGAACAGCTGTCTCAGTTTTTGGGGGTTAAAGGGAAATAAAATCTATGTACTGAAGGTTATAAACTAAATGAAATAATATGTGCAATCTGTGAGGTTTTAGAATAAAAAATTAATATTTTTTTCTTCTTTCTTCTTTATAGTCATAAATTGAAGGGAGAGGTTCACAATCATATAGAGGAGAGCATTCGTCCATACATTGATCTGATTGACAATCTGCGGTCAGTTGGCATTCATAAGGACTTGGCATTACCGACCATTGCAGTGATCGGAGACCAGAGTTCAGGAAAAAGCTCTGTGCTGGAAGCGCTGTCTGGAGTTGCATTACCAAGAGGAAGCGGTGAGGACTAATTTTACTCTCCTTTGCTACTGGATATTCATATATATTCAAACTTATTGCTAACAATAAGATAATGATTTCTTTTGTTTAGTACCTGCACTGGTATTTGTGTGTGTGTGTTTGTGTGTATACTGTATATATATGATGTAGATCTGTATATCCAACTGTATTTGATAGGAATTGTCACCAGATGTCCACTAGAGCTGAGGTTGAAGAAGGCAAAAGGTGCAGTCAACTGGAAGGCTGTTCTGTCTTACCGTGATAAGAAAAAAGAATTTGTCGATACCTCATTAGTTGAAAACTACATCGAAGAAGGTTTGCAGTCTGTTTTGTTTTTCAGTTTAAACTAAATATACTGTATAAAGTTACAGTGAATTAAGATGTTTATTACTGTTATTGTTTAATAAATTACATACATTTTGAAAATTACCAACTTCTCACTGGGTGGGAAACCGTTGAAGGTGGGTGGGCACAAGTGGGCATGGGCTTCACCAATGAATGGAAAAATTCAAGCAAAAATCATTTAGTGAGGGTGTCATGAACAATTTGGTCAAATGGATCCAACTAGGACCCAGGGCAGTGTTGAGTAACACATTTTGCAACGTATGTCTTTTACAGCTCAGAATGAGCTGGCAGGAAAAGGGGTAGGAATATGTGATGAGCTCATCACTTTAGAGGTCATGTCACCAGATGTGTGTGACCTCACACTGATCGATCTACCTGGAATCGCCCGAGTGCCAGTAAAAGGACAACCAGAGAATATTGAAAAACAGGTGGGTCATGTAATCTGATTTGGCAGGCCATATTCACCCAGTGGTGGGTAGAGTACCCAAAAACTGTACTCAAGTGAAATTAAAAGTACTTATAGAAATATTTGCTCAAGTAAAAGTAATAGTTTGAATAGTTACTTGAGTAAGAGTAAAAAAGTAACGGATAAAAAAACTACTCAAGTAGTTGGTTACTTTGGATCATATACTGTATATCTATAGTCTATTTTTATTTAGAAATGTAGATTAAATTTATGTAATGTGTGTGTGTGTGTGTATATATATATATATATATATAATGTTTTTTTAATGTAATTTATTTCAGTGATGCAAAACAGAATTTTCATCAACCTTTACACAGTGTCAACATAATCCTTCAGAAATCATTCCAATATGTTGATTTATTATCAGTGCTGTTCTTTTTACCCTTCTATTCATCAAAGAATCCTGAACAAAATGTCACAGGTTCC
This sequence comes from Onychostoma macrolepis, assembly GCF_012432095.1. Lineage (NCBI taxonomy): Eukaryota > Metazoa > Chordata > Actinopteri > Cypriniformes > Cyprinidae > Onychostoma > Onychostoma macrolepis. The sequence continues at coordinate 23,502,874 of NC_081179.1, forward strand.
AGAAAATATTAAGCAGCAAAACTGTTTCCAACACTGGTAATAAATCAATATATTAGAAGGATTTCTGAAGGATCATATGACTCTGAAAACAGCTACAGCTGAAAGCAACAGCTGATGAAAATTCTGATTTGCATCACTGAATTATTATATTTTAAAGTATATTAATTATGTATATATATGTCCTATATATATATAACCTCTGACACAGAGAAGAGTGAAAACTCCTCACATGATGACCACTACTGAATATCTGAACATATCGAAACAAATGCACATTCTTCCGTCTGTTTTGCAAAATGTAAACAAATGTATTGTGAAAATAGGCATTCCTCCTGGAACAGGTTGCGATGGGCGGGTGTTCATTTCACACTCTGTGACAACTTATTTAATTTTTATTTAATATACAACAAACTGGTAATGTCATAGTGGTATCGTGTACTGTGATCGAATGTAGCCTATCTATACCTGCGGAACCGTAGACAGCACACGCGGTGTTCATCTATTAAAGATCTTCATAGCTAGCAAACAATAGCCTTTGCAGATTTGCTTTCAACTGACTGTAGATACAAAGCCACGTCTTCTTGATGTTACAACGCTGAGTGAGAACCGCTTCAGATGACTCAGCACGTGTGGCAGGGAACTGACGAATCATTCAAACTGATTTGAGAACCAATTCACTGGTTTGATCAAGCCTTTGAACAGAATTGACTCAAAAGAATGAATCATTTGCGAACGGGCATCGCTCATCGCCCAGAGAAAAGTACAAGGCGCGTTTGGAATAAATTGAAGCATTTTTAACTTGTATTGCATTAAGATAAAGTAACGAGAGGAGTTACTGGGGGTAAAAGTAAAAAGTAAAAGTACTGGGGGGTTTTTTCACTAAAAATGTACTTGAGTAAGAGTAAAAGTACCCATCTTTTAATATACTCTAAAAGTATTAGTTACCCAAAAAAATTACTCAAGTAAATTTAACGAACTCGTTACTACCCACCTCTGCATTCACCTGCAAATTGTTTTAAAATGTCATGACCTGTCTTGTCTTGTAGATCAAACATCTGATCATGAAATTTATTGAGAAGCAAGAGACTTTAAACCTGGTTGTGGTCCCTTGTAATATTGACATTGCAACAACAGAAGCATTAAAAATGGCACAAGAAGTAGATCCTGACGGCAAAAGAACTGTCGGTAATGAAGCAAAACATCTGTAATGTCACCAAATATCTTTTGGCACTTCTGTCAGTAAATGCAGATTTTAAAAATAACTATTGTTCATTCTTACAGCCATTTTGACCAAGCCAGACCTCATAGACAGGGGAACAGAGACAACAATTCTGGAAATTGCCCAGAACAAAACAATTCCTCTCCGCAAAGGTTACATCATGGTGAAGTGTAGAGGACAGCAGCAGATCAATGAGAAAATGTCTCTGGAGGAGGCAGCACAAAAGAGAGAGATTTCTTCCAAAAGCACAACTTTTCAGGTTACATCTGAAAAGATTATTAATCTTTGCTTTCTAAAATGTATGTGTCCATGATACTTGATTTGCCCTGTTTGGATCAGGTTGCTTTGTTTTACAACTCCAACCAGTTCTCTAGCTAGGTAGTGTTTTTGAACTAAAGATTGAGATTTCAGTATAACTCAGCTGCACCTCCTATTGGCCATCAAACAGATTTGCTTTAACAAAGCAACAGGTTTTTTTCTTTCTTTTTGGAAATACTTGCTTAAGCTATGCCACCTCACAAAAAGTGCCTTTTCTTTTTCAACAGATGCCTCTTGAATGAGGACAAAGCGACTATCAAAAGTCTTGCCATCAAACTGACTCATCATCTCGTTGATCATATTAAAGTAAGTTTCTAAACGTCAGGGATGCATTTAAATTGAGCATTTTGAAAGCAAAATCTGTCAGAAATTCCCACTGAAGCATTTCACAGCATGACAACTGAGTTTAATATTCTTCTTAACTAAATGTTTATATTGTTTCATATGCAATGTGAACAAGACCTAAAAAATGGAAGTTAGACAGCTCATTCATTTTGAGCCTAAATCCCTGTTCATATAATTTTTCCCTCTTTTTGTCAGAAATCATTGCCACAGCTCAATGAGCAGATAAAAAGCAGGTGTGGGAAGTGAGGAATGAGCTCAAAGACTGTGAGGCTGGACCACCACAGGACACTAAGGAGCCAAACTATTTCTTACTGAAGTAAGAATTGAATCTCAATCCATCACATCATCTTGCTTCTCATAATTATTATTTTGGTTCCAAGAACTGATGTGTCACTATATACCAAATTTTGTCAGATGCAGCCACAAGGTAGTATTATAAAATACATTTCTAATTTACATTTTTGCCAATAATTGTTGAACAGTTATGACTAGAATGAATTATTGCGATGCTGATGATACCGAATCCTCCAGTATCACCCTAAACAAATAATTTCAATAATTCACGTCCATTTTTGTCATATTTCTATTTGATTAATGTTATTATAACATAACTTTTAATGTAACAAATGTTATTTTTGCTCTCATAGACTATAAAAGAATTCAATGAACAAATCAATTCCATATCACTGGGAGAGCTGATCATTAAAGAGAATTTGTTCGTCCAGCTTCGGGAGGAATTCAAGAAGTGGAACAATCATCTTAATGATTCAAAGATATCCCGTCAGTATATTTTTATATTTAAGAAACAATATAAATTTGAATTCACTGTTGTTGTGTTTGAAAAATTCAATTAATTTAAATAAAAATCTGTTTTGCTCCCAAACAAGTTAACAATTTGACTGAAGAGAAAATAACACGTAGCCAGGATTACAGAGGGAGGGAACTGCTCGGCTTCAGCAACTACCGTATGTTTGAGAAGGTTCTGCAGGGGCATGTGGCCACACTTGAGGATCCTGCCATCTACTTACTCAACACCATCAAAGGTGTCGGCACACATCTACATATTTAACATCTTTCTGATTCCAGCATAAAACCAAAAGATTAGATCACATCTGAATGGCACTTGGAATGTTTTGTAGTTTTAGTGCATCTGGTTTGTGAGACATTTCTGGCTGTTTGTCTTTTTTTTAATGTATGTATTTTTCCTGAAGACATTGTCATCAAGCAGTTTACTGATGCAGTCAATCAGTGTTTCCAGAACTACCCTGCTCTTCTAAAAATCACTATGGTAAATATTGCTCTTGATTAATGGTACAGAAAACTGAACGATTGTCCTTACTTGTAAGGAACGATTGTACTTTTTTTTAGGACAAAATTTATAACATTCAGTCAGACCAGCAAGAAAAGGCGGAGCAGAGAATCAAAGAACAGTTCAAGATGGAAAACATGATCTTCACTCAAGATCCCATCCACGTGAAGAGCTTGAATGAGATTGGCGAAGATACATTTTCAGAGGATCAGCTACCTATCTTTGACAAAAAAAGCAAGTACGGTGAAATAATGAAAGCATATTATGAGGTATTATGAGCTGCTCTTAGTTTTCAGTAACAAATACGAAGATTTAATCAGAGACTGAATGGACTTAGCAAGCTCTTTCATTTTCTTTCAGATTGTGGTGCAGCGGATGTCTGACCAGCTGCCCATGATGATCATGCTTTTCATGCTGAAGCAAACTGCTCATCTCCTGTCTATTGACATGTTGAGTTTACTGGAAGGGGCAAATGTGAGCGAGCTCTTGTTCGAGGACTCTGATGTTGGTAGAAAGCGCAGAGACCTACACGCTCGCCTGGACCGTATGAGTATTGCTCAGGAAAAAATGGGCTATTTTGTCTGAGCAATCTGACTATGATATGGAGTTACGCAATAAAATTATATTCGTTTATAAGTCCTTTTAGCATCATTTTGGTGCATATAAAAGCAGTCTCTGTGTCATTCTGTGAAAGTGAAGACATGTTCTGTGAGGAACAAAAGGTCAAAAGGGTCTTTTGTGCTTTTGGAAGTGTCGGGGAAACCCAACAAAGTCTTTAACTTGTGATTTTCCTCATAAATTTACATGTGATGGTCATGATGTGGTGTCTTTTTGATCATTAAAGCGGTCATGACATGGATTTTTTAAAAATTTTAATATGTTCCTTGAGGTTTACTTATAATGTTAATAAAGTTTTTTTTTTGCACAGAAAAAAAAAAAATATTTGGAAAAATTATTATTTTCAATCCTCATTCTGAACCTCTCTCAAAAAAAGGCTGTTTTAGAAGGGTCATATAATACTATTTTTAAAGATCATATTTGTGTATTTGGTGACAGAATAGGTTGACATGCTTAAATGTTTAAAAAACACATTATTTTTCAAATACTGTACATTATTGTAGTTCCTCTATGCCCCGCCTCTTTCAAATGTGTCGTTTTCTACAAAGCCCACACAGCAAAATCATCAGTGTCAAATTAACACTGCTGGGTGTCTATATGTGTCCACACTACAGAGTGTTAAAAGTAACACTGAAGCAGTGTTAAAGTTAATGAGGTGATTAAGAGATTCATTGAGCAATGATTGACCATTATTGAAAACAACAACCAGAACAAGCAGAATCATCAAATAAGAAAATCACAATATTTTATCAGCATTATAGTGGTCAGTGTTTACTTTAGTTGGGCTCTTGACCCTTGACTCTTTAACATTAAATTTTATTTGGCTGCTGTAACTGAACTATAACAGGCAGACTTTTGCAAAGAGCAAAAGTCATTAAGTGGTGATGATTATGTTCTAACATAACCATTATTTGACCCGAACCAGTCTAACCTCTGAATTAAACTTCTATTATTAATAATAACAGCCTTGTTGATTACACAATGAAAGATTCTGCATTTTCTATGACCTCTGAAAAATTTCCTTACAAGCTGTTCTGAACCTTAAGAAAAAAAAAAAACATTTTCTTTTAGGCACACACAGACATCAAGAATTAGCGTATGAACCTCAACAACGGTGACAAACAGAACAACTCTGAACATCACAAAACAAGCTACTAAAAAGTCACATAAAAACAGCAAAAAATAAAAGAAAATAGTAAGAATAAAAGAAATTACAAAGACAATTCTGCTCATAATTTATTCATGCTGCAATGCATGATGGGAGCTATGGATGAGTTTTGATTGGCTACAACATGCTTTTTTGATGGTCACTGTTGTTGTAGTTCTCACACTGATGTCTGTGTATCTAAATTAAAGAAGTTGTTTTAAGTTTTTGATCAAAACAAGTTTTAAAACTATCTGACTGATTTTACTGAAAATGCCAGATCTCATGTTATTCACAGTGACGTAATCAACAAAAGCAAACCTAACTCTGGGGCCTCATTTACTGTATAAAGCGTGCACTGTAAAAAATTGCTGGAAAAAAACGGCCATATTCTGACAGTAACATCCTGTTTTTTCATTGCAACAGTAAAATTCCGTAAAAAAATAATGAATTCTGGGTAATATTTGTTGTTTTCGAGAAAGTATCCTTCTGCAGTCCTGTGAAGTAACAGCGCTCAGAGTCGATACTCAAGAGGCTGTGTTTCAAATCACACCCTACACCCTCATTTACTATTCCCTACATGAGTTTACTAATATAACCCACCTGACAGAGAGAATGAACACGACTGATGTTCAATGATGAACAGCTGCTGTGAACAAGCAGAATCACTGGAGAAAAGAGAAAAATTAAACTACAACTGACTTCAGCCACAGCCTAAAACAGCAGAGGATGATTAAACAACTCCACAAACAGCATTACAGTTTGACTTTATTTCTGCCATATATCTATAAAATTACTTGAGAATTAATAGACATTTAGATACTTTATTGAAAATATTTTGTGATACCTCACCATTATGGCGATCAGCGTTTGCTTTAGTTGGACTCTTGACCCTTGACTTTTTAAAGTTAGATTTTTTTTTGGATGTTATAATTGTGTTAGTAAAAAGCATATGTCGTACCAACAAAAACCCCCCCAAAAAATTGTATGTAAATGTTTTCAGATTGTACTCATCATGAAGCGGCCTACTTCTCTGACCTTATTCTGCCTTTAATGAAGTGGTGTGGCTTTTTTTTATTAGTTTCATGTTCTGATATGTGCTATAATGCTACAAAGCAATCTATTATGAAAAATTGTAAAACATCTTATGCACAAAACCTTCAGTACTACAGCAATTAATTCACATACAGACATCAAGAATCAGCATATGAATCTCAACAATGGTGAGTCAAAATCTTCATGCTGCAATGCATGCTGGTACCAGCACAGTACAAAACTCACCCATGACTCCCAGCATGCATTGCGACATGAATAAATTATGCCACTTAATGGTTCTCTTATTTTCTCTAATTCTTTCTATTTGCTTTTATTATTGCTTTTGTTTTTGTGTTGAGTTTTAGTAGCGGGTTTTGTGATGTTCAGAGTTGATAGTTGTCTGTTTATTTATTTTGGTTGATAGTCACCATTGTTGAGATTCATACGCTGATTCTTGAGGTGTGTGTTTCATAGCACTTTTGAGCTTTTTTTTTTTAAATTCTCAGTAATGTTTTTAACAATCTAACATAAACTAGAGCAAAATAATGAGCAGACTGTTATTACATCATCACTTTTCACAAATGAATGAATGAATGAGGCATTTATATAGCGCTTTATTGTGTATTGCAATACACCCAAAGCGCTTTCCGTGTGGGGGGTCTCTCCTCAACCACCACCAGTGTGCAGCATCCACTTGGATGATGCGACGGCAGCCACAGGACAACGGCACCAGTGCGCTCACCGCACCGGCTACAGGTGGAGAGGAGAGAGAGTCATAGAGCCAATCAAGTGGATGGGGATTATTAGGAGGCCATGATAGACAAGGGCCAGTGGAGGGAATTTGGCCAGGACACCGGGGTTACACCCCTACTCTTTTTACGAGAAGTGCCATGGGATTTTTAATGACCACAGAGAGTCAGAACCTCGGTTTAACGTCTCATCCGAAAGACGGTGCTTTTTTACAGTATAGTGTCCCCATCACTATACTGGGGCGTTAGGACCCACACAGACTGCAGGGTGAGCACCCCCTGCTGGCCTCACTAACACCTCTACCAACAGCTACCTATTTTTCCCAGGAGGTCTCCCATCCAGGTACTGACCAGGCTCAGCCCTGCTTAGCTTCCATGGGCAACCAGTCTTGGGCTGCAGGGGTGATATGGCTGTGGCAGAGAAGAAAAAAATCAGTGAATATAATGTTTAATGATGGTTATGTCGTTAACATAACTAACAATATTACAGATTTTGTTTTTTTGCCATAACACATGTGTTTTATAACACATGTTTACAACAACCAAAGAAAAGTTAATGTTAAAAAGTCAAGGTTCAAGAGCCCAACTAAAGCTAACACTGATCACCATCATGGTAGTTAAAAAAACAACTTGCATTTCTGTGAACTTCTGACAGAAATAGCATCAGTCTGGTTAGTAATGTGTGAAGTAATGCTGTTTTAGGAGTTGTTTAATCAGATATTGAGAGATGTAATGTCTTTATTTCAGTTGATTTCATCTAAGCTGTGGCTGAAGTCATTTGTAGTTCTTGTGTTTCTCTTTCTTCAGTGATTCTGCTTGTTAACAGCAGCTGTGCATCACTAATGCTCAATCGTCACTTAATTAATCACAGAATTATCTCATTAACTTCACTGATTCATTGTTACTCTAACACTCTGTAGTGTGCACACATTACAAGTGTTCATTTAAAACTGAGGATTTTGTCGTGGACTTTAAAGGGTTAAAGATGTAAGAAGAGAAAAAAACTGCATGAAATGTAATTTAACAGCAATAAACTGTAATTAATTTACGGCAACAAACGGTAGAAAAACAGTAACTTACTGGCAACCAGAGCTGCCAGTAGATTACCGTTAATTCAAAGAAAAACAGCAATTTACTGTAAAACGTAACAGTCAGATTAACCAAACTAAAAAAGTTATTTTTACTGAAATATTAGTGAAGGTCCACAGAAAACAGTAATGCAAAGTCATGAACTGATCAGGAGAGTAAATATTAATCTTAACTGTATTAATGTGTTTTTGTACAAGAGAGATCTGTTAGTTTAATGTAGTTTTGTGGGTCACCGTTGTACTGGAGAGTAGAGCCTATGCTTCAGACAATGATGAGCCACAAACACTGATGTTCTGCTGCTTTTTTTTTTTTTTTAAACTGTGCAGTTGTTTAAGCAGCGATGATCTTTTTGTTAAGTGCTCCAGCGCATGTGCTGTAGTTGATGATGAACTGAAACAATTTGAGTTAAAGACATGTTTTTAGTTATTTAAAGTGTTTGCAGTTTTATAGTAAGAAATATATTTTCTCAGTGGACTCAAATGATATAAGTTCACATTACTAATGCCATATGAATACCAATATTTTAAACTCGAACTGTTTGAACCAATTGGAGCAGAGTTCATTTCCATGGTAGTATAACAGTAACAGGCTGTAAAAATGAAAAGCTATAAATTAATGGTAGAGGGCTGTAAAATAACAGTACATTACTGGCAACTCTGCTGCCAGTACATTACTATTATTTAACGGCATAATTTTTTACAGTGTGCGTACGCACAGATTTGATCGTAGAGTGTGCGTACGCTTAAATCCACGCCAACGCTCATATTTATAAAAACGGTCTTTTTTTCCCACTTCCTCTGGGCTTTTGAGTTGTAACAAATATGTTTGAAAAACACACGGTTACAACAACCAGAGAGAAAAAAAAAAAAAAAAACTACTAACACAGAAGAAAAATGGTGACCATTAAAAGAAAATAAAAATCGTGCTGCAATGCATGCTGGGAGCCATGGATGAGTTTTGTACTATGCTAGTACCCAGCATGCATTGCAGCATGATTTTTATTTTACTCTTTAAAATACTCAATATATAGGTACTCAATATATAAGTACTCTTTACTCAATATATAGGATAGAATCTACTCAAACAAAGTGAGTGCAAATTGTTACCTCAATTTTATTCAGTAAATATAGTGGATTACTCAATTTTATTGAGTAAATATAGTGGATCACTTTTTTCAGTGATATTTGAAATAAATGATAGGTGACAATAGTTTTTGCAAGTCTTCTCTTTTTAAGAGTTTATATTTCTCTGTGATCATAATATGGCAAAATTGTAAAAACTGACATAAAATGGTAAACTTGAATTAAATGTTATTTTAAATGTTATAACATTGATTTTATAATATCTCCATGAGAAAAACTATGAACAGTTCTGTTTTAGAGTTTACAGTTTTTCTCGATCGCTTACACACAATTCATGAAACAATTCATCATTTTCTCACAACTATAAACACAATCTCTAAACTATACACCAACTTATACAAACCTCAAACTTCCAGTTCAAAACCAAATATTCAAATCAAAAACATATTATCTTAAGTCAAAATCAAACTTTGGCCTCAGATGATGCACAAACCTGCCAAATACACAGACTGCTCTACTGCCTAGAAAACACCAGTGAGATCAATTCAAAACACTGCTACCAAAACCTCCTTTTGGGAAATAGGAATCCTTTTGATAGTCAATGTCTGTTACAGTATAAAACATAAATAGAGCGGTGCAGATACAGTAAAATTCTGCAATAAACTTTAAGAAAAGTTTACTTTCATTACACAAATGTAAAGAGATCTTACAGTAGATGAAAAGCACTACAAGAGAAAAATTCAAAGACCAAACAATAGAATATACCGTAAATACATATTGGAATATACTGTCAGTTGTTTTACAGAAATAAATAAATAATGGATAAAAGAATAAATAAATAAATTCATTCAGCATCCTCTGCCAAACTGCATTACAGTATTGGCAGTATCCTTATTTGTTATAGCAGTTTCTTGATCTTCTGAGAAAAGACTTCTCTGCCTCCCCTAGACAGTCGTCTCTCAGTTCTGCACAAATACAGTAAATGTAAGGACTACTTGGCTACAAATCAATTCAACAGTAATGATTTTGAGGGTGTGTGCTACAGTATTTACTGTATACAGAATAAACAAAGTTCTCTCATCTGAAGTACTGCTGCTATGTACTGTAATTATATTGTATGTGTCAGTAGTATTGGAACCTTGTAGATGAGCCTGTAGGCCAACTTCCCACATGGTCAACCATAGTGCTTTGTATTTCATCAGGAACCAATGACCTTTGACCTAATCCCCTTCATTTTTATTTTCTCCTCCTATTCCTCTTTGTCTCCCACAACCAGGATTCATTTTCCAAAACACATAATCACTTGTGCTCTTGTTCATATCATTCTGAGATTTTGACCTGTGTTTCATCAGTGTTGCTATTGAATGTTCACACATGGATAAATGTGTGCTGTTTGAGATCATTTTTTGATGCTTGAGTTAATTATATTGTGTGTTTGTGTTTTCTGAATGAGAACATGGTTAAACCTATGCAAAATGATGGTGTTTTTGTGTAGAGTTTTGCAGAAAACACTGAGCAAATTGGAACGTGCGTGAAAACAGGTGAGATTTGTTAAACGTTTTGAGAAACGTGTCTTTGTTTTGAGAACTGTATGTATGGTTTGGAAAACTGGGCTAAATGAATCAGTTATAGTGTTAGCAATCGAGAAAAACTGTAATAATTCCGCTGCCATCTAGTGGTTATAAATAGCCATTTCTCATACAACACTGTGTTTTTTACCTTTATAACTATTATAGTAGTATGTTTTGCCAAATAACACATCCTCACAAACATGAAAAGGTTACATAAATAAACATGCTTACACACAGACACACACAAATAGAAATGAAATGGTTAAACTATCATTAATAATTGCTTACACACGCACACACAGACAGACACACTCATACACTGACATACATGCACACATATTTTGTTGCTGATATAGATATTTGAAATAAATGACAGGTGAAAATATATATTTTTTAAGTCTTCTCTTTTTAAGAGTTTATATAGTCATTTTCAGGTTTCTCTGTGATCATAATATGGCAAAATTGTAAAAACTGACATTACAAAATGGTAAACTTGAGTTAAATGTGATTTTAAATGTTATAACAGTGATTTTATAATATCTCCATGAGAAAAGCTATGAAAAGTTCTGTTTGAGAGTTTAATAAGCCCATTAGTGGTCTTCCGCTGCCATCTAGTGGTTATAAATTTCAATTTCTCATACAACACTGTGTTTTTAAATTTTATAAGTATTATAGTGTTATTTTTTGCCCAATCTCTCTTAAATTTTTGCACGCTTGTTTAGAATGAAATTATGCATCATTTTACACAGTTTTAAGAGAAGTTGAGGGCTTTCTTTTAGGATTTATAGGCCTTTGGGTACTCTATATCAAGGCCATTTTATTAATTTACACTTAAAGCAGTCCAAAGGCAAATGTACAACATTTTTTTGATAAATATTGATCTAGAGAGTCTAGAGAATAGTACTGCACTGATTTTATTGATTTTAAGTTAAAATCCGAGCAGTAGTTCACAAAAGTAGTGAAACAGTAGTTTTTTTTTTTTTTAAATAATCTCAAATATTTAAAGAACAATTTGATTGACAGCAGTGATCCTAAAGACAAAGTTGTTCAGAATAAGTAGATCTATCATATGATATGAAGATCTAGTGTTTGTGTGAATATATTAACAGTCTACAATTTGAGGTAATTTTCCATAGAAATGTTGTGTTTTTGAGGCTTTTTTTTAAACTGTTATAGCGCCACCTATGGTCTGATCTCCATGAAACTTTTCATGCTTGTCAAAAGTCATGTGACACATGTTTTCACCAACTTTCGTAAAGTTTCAAGTTTTTGTTTAGGTTTTATAGGCTTTTGGGTATATGTGGCCACGCCCAGTTTTAAAATGAGCCAGTTATAGCTAACCAAAGGACAAAATTCAACATTTTTTCGATAATTATTGATCTAGAGAGTCCAGAGATTATTACTGCAGTGGTTTGATAAAGATTGAGCAAAAAAACAGGGACTAGTTTGCAAAAGTATGTTTTTAGCATTTGTGAATAATTAATGAACGATTTGATTGACAACATTAGTCCTAGAGGCAAAGTTGTTCAGAATGAGGAGATCTATCATATGATATGAAGACCTAGTGTTTGAGTGAATATATGAACATGTTCTACAGTTTGAGGTCATTTTCCATAGAAATCTTGTGTTTTTGAGGCCTTTTTAACTGTTATAGCGCCACCTATGGTCCGATCTCCATGAAACTTTTCATGCTTGTTAAAAGTCACGTGACACATGTTTTCACCAACTTTCTTAAAGTTTCAAGTTTTTGTTTAGGTTTTATAGGCTTTTGGGTATGTGTGACCACGCCCCCTTTTTAAATGAGCCAGTTATAGCTAACCAAGAGACAAAATTCAAAATTCTTTCGATAATTATTGATCTAGAGAGTCCAGAGATTATTACTGCAGTGGTTTGATCAAGATTGAGCAAAAAACCAGGGACTAGTTCACAAAAGTAGGTTTTTAACATATTTGTGAATAATTAATGAACGATTTGATTGACAGCAGTAGTTCCTGAGGCAAATTTGTTCATTATGAGGAGATCTATCAAATGATATACATATTGTGTGGATTTGTGAAACGCCACGTGATTACAGAGCCAAAAAACTCGTTAGCGCCAACTAGTGGCCGATTTCTTTCAAAATTCTTACAGACCTTTAGGGCCATGAGTCGAACATGCCCATTATAAACATGCCCACCGAGTTTTGTTCCGATCGACCTCCGTTAACCTTGTTTAATAGGTGTTTAAATTTCATTGGCCGATGGCGGCCATGTTTTTTGAGATACGCAAATGACCTCATACACACTCGTGCCCCTTTGGACCAAGACGCTGCATACCAATTTTCAAGTCGATCACACCAAAGGTTGCTTAGTTATTACTGTTTATATGTTTTTCCAGTCTTATAGCGCCCCCAAGTGGCAGAGCTGCACAATTTTTATTATTTGACCAAAGATTGAGCTCATACATATTTGTACCGAGTTTGGTGAAGATATCTCATTCCGTTCCAGAGTTATGCTTCAAATAACATTTGGCTAACATTAGCATAGACGCTAATTGACGTACTGCTTCGCGCAAAAATCAAATTATTATATTCAGTATATATGATAATTATTGATATTCAGTGTCCAGGGAATATTTCTGAAGTGGTTTGGTTCTGATCGGGTTAAAAACCTAGGACTAGTTCGCATAAGTAAGTCTCAGATATAACTAAATTTTTCAAAAAAACTATGCGTATTAGAGAAAATCTGGATCAGTACACTTTTCTTTTCGGGCTGTCCCAAGGATCTCACCGATGTTAAAATTTCGAGTCTATGACAAACGGTGTATGAGCTACGGCAAAAAATGTGTAAAATTTTTGGTTTTTGCACTATAGCGCCACCATTAGGCCAATTGGGGCGAGACTTTGTATCTGAGTAGCGAGCAATACTACTACACTGTTAAAAAATTACCACCTATTTCAACATAAAAACGTAAGTTTTGTAGCTGCCTTAAATTTTTAAATATAAACAAATTACAAATACAAGTCATTTCAACTCACTTTGTAAAATCCTGACTGGCGCTGACCTGCTCTTTGTAAGTTGATTGGACTTTTCAGTATTAGTTGTTTCAACTAATCATGTCAAGTTAAAAAAAAAGTAATCACTTGTGAACCTCAACAATGGTGACCATATAAAATAAAAAAAATAAAAAATCATGCAGCAATGTAATCCGTATGAAACCAAGGACATGTCCAGTTTTTCCGTCTGGTCTCATTATCTCTAATTAGGTCACGCCCACGCGCTGCTCGCGCTATTGTTATTACAAACCTCCAGGCGAGCCACGCAGCATGTAAACGCCCACACCACCGTAAACAAAGCAGCAACGTGTTCATCTCTGATACTTTTCAGTTTTGGAAAAACACGCTGTGAGGAATAAGCCTTGTATTTACCTCAGAAACGCGTTGAGAGGAAAAAGAGTTATATTTACCGCCAGAAGACGAAAAAGCTTTGTTTATCTCACAAACCGAGCGCGAGCGCAGCTGGAGCCGGCGGAGGAGGAGATACTTTATACCGAGTAAGTAATGTTTCTTATTGGCATTCGATAATGTGTTGTTGTGACAAAGTTGAACGCATTTATAACTCCAGAATAAAATGTGTGAAATCGAGTGCAACATTTTGAAATATGATAGGCAAACTTTCATTGCATTTAAATGTTGCATGACCTGAGGATAGTTATATGTTCTATAAACAATGATATAAAAGTAATGTCTAAGAAAGTTTAGACCAATCTTTACTGTGAAGTAGCCTACTCTGTTTGCAAATACCTGCTCAAACATGTTTATAATAAGCTTAACAATAATAATTTATTTTCTCAGTTATAAAATGTTGTTTTTGTATTGTATGATAATACATGCAAAGCATGTGTGCATCTATGTTATAAAATCACGTGGGCAATATTGGTGATTGCTAATGTAATAATATAGTTGCTCCTGATAAACAGAGATGTCAAATCCAGGGTCAGAAAGTAAAAGTCCTGCCATGTGTTTATTCCACCCATGAACTCAGCAGCTGATTTCACCAGAGGAGGAACCAACTCATTCCTTTCAAGTCACAAGCAAGTTTCGAGTCAAATCCCAAGACCTCAACGAGTTGAGGTAATTAAGAGATAATTGAGAGACTAATTAAATGATGATTGTGCATTAGTGATGAACACCTGCTGTTACTGAGAATCACAGAGGATCAGATGTTGATGTTTTATTGGTTAAAATGATACCACCATCATGTAGATCAGTGTTTGCTTTAGTTGGGCTCTTGACCCTTGACTCCGGTGTTAGATCTCTCTGTAGCAATGCATGTGCTGTTGTAAAGCAGAGAGGTCAGTGCTGTGCAGTGAGCAACTGTTAGTTGTTTTCATATGATGAGGTAATCATCAGGTGCTTATCTGTTTGCATCCAATATACTGTGTATATATATACAGTATAAGGGTTGCTTTATTTATTTTGAATGGTAACAATATGTAGACCTATGTATTATAATAAATATAATGTACTGTTTTTGCTGTACTTTGGATCAAATAAATGAGCTGAAGACACTTCTTAAAAAAAAAAAAACATTACAAATCTTACTGTTTAAATAATTTGACTGGTAGTGTATGTATTGTCATCATGTTTGCTTTGTCTTTGTCCGTTCATTGTGTTGCTCACGTCTGTTTTGTGTTTTCTCATGCAGTTTCTGCTGTCTACCGTTTTCCTGGGTTCCAGTTTCCTGCCACTGTTTTGGATATTTTGGATATTGCACCCACGATGTCTTGACTCTTCTGTTGATTATTTGTTCCTAATAAACTGTTTAACTGCACTCGCAAGTGAATCTCAAGTTATTTTATGTGATAGTTATATGTATACACATTTCTTTTTTCCTCACATTCTTTCTTGTAACTCTTCTCTCTCAGTCACACACCTGACTGAATGGCTCATTATGGAGCTCATTATGCAGGCCTTTGTCTTCTCAGGTGTGAGTCACGTCCTCTCGCATAGAGCCTTTCCACTCAAAAAGTGACTTAGAAAATTTAAATCAATATATTGTTTTCTCTGAATGAGTGAGTTAGATTATTTTCAGATCATTTTGAAGCAAATATTCTAGGCTACAAGATCCAGTTCTCAAAAGTCTTGTGAACAAATGTTCTGTATGTGTTTTATGGCCTTATTTCAGTTACTTTAAAATTTTTGCTTTTTTCAAACCACGCATAAATGTTGTTTTCTCAAAAACACAATCATGTACGTACATGCTGCTCACATATTATTGTAGCCCAGTTTGTGCTGAATATAGTGTTTTTAGACTTTAGCCATTAAAATATTTATAAGCAACTGAAAAAAGCACAAATGTCAGGGCATGTCAAAACTTCTCCGGGGCCCCAAAACACCCTCGGACCCCAGAGGGTTAATGATCGAAAAGACACCACATCATGATCATCACATGTAAATTTATGAGGAAAATCACAAGTTAAAGACTTTGTTGGGTTTCCCCGACACTTCCAAAAGCACAAAAGACCCTTTTGACCTTTTGTTCCTCACAGAACGTCTTCACCTTCACAGAATGACACAGAGACTGCTTTTATATGCACCAAAATGATGCTAAAAGGACTTATAAACAAATATAATTTTATTGCGTAACTCCATATCATAGTCAGATTGCTCAGACAAAATAGCTAATTTTTTCCTGAGCAATAATCAAACGGTCCAGGCGAGCGTGTAGGTCTCTGCGCTTTCTACCAACATCAGAGTCCTCGAACAAGAGCTCGCTCACATTTTCCCCGTCCAGTAAACTCAACATGTCAATAGACAGGAGATGAGCAGTTTGCTTCAGCATGAAAAGCATGATCATCATGGGCAGCTGGTCAGACATCCGCTGCACCACAATCTGAAAGAAAATGAAAGAGCTGCTAAGCACTGCAGTCCATTCAGTCTCTGATTAAATCTTCATATTTGTTACTGAAAACTAAGAAGAGCTCATAATACGCTTTCAGCATTTCACCGTACTTGCTTTTTTTGTCAAAGATAGGTAGCTGATCCTCTGAAAATGTATCTTCGCCAATCTCATTCAAGCTCTTCACGTGGATGGGATCTTGAGTGAAGATCATGTTTTCCATCTTGAACTGTTCTTTGATTCTCTGCTCCGCCTTTTCTTGCTGGTCTGACTGAATGTTATCAATTTTGTGCTAAAAAACAGTAAAATCGTTCCTTACAAGTAAGGACAATCGTTCAGTTTTCTGTACCTTTAATCAAGAGCAATATTTTGATTAAACATCAACATAGTGATTTTTAGAAGAGCAGGGTAGTTCTGGAAACACTGATTGACTGCATCAGTAAACTGCTTGATGACAATGTCTTCAGGAAAAATACATACATTAAAAAAAAGACAAACAGCCAGAAATGTCTCACAAACCAGATGCACTAAAACTACAAAACATTCCAAGTGCCATTCAGATGTGATCTAATCTTTTGGTTTTATGCTGGAATCAGAAAGATGTTAAATATGTAGATGTGTGCCGACACCTTTGATGGTGTTGAGTAAGTAGATGGCAGGATCCTCAAGTGTGGCCACATGCCCCTGCAGAACCTTCTCAAACATACGGTAGTTGCTGAAGCCGAGCAGTTCCCTCCCTCTGTAATCCTGGCTACGTGTTATTTTCTCTTCAGTCAAATTGTTAACTTGTTTGGGAGCAAAACAGATTTTTATTTAAATTAATTGAATTTTTCAAACACAACAACAGTGAATTCAAATTTATATTGTTTCTTAAATATAAAAATATACTGACGGGATATCTTTGAATCATTAAGATGATTGTTCCACTTCTTGAATTCCTCCGAAGCTGGACGAACAAATTCTCTTTAATGATCAGCTCTCCCAGTGATATGGAATTGATTTGTTCATTGAATTCTTTTATAGTCTATGAGAGCAAAAATAACATTTGTTACATTAAAAGTTATGTTATAATAACATTAATCAAATAGAAATATGACAAAAATGGACGTGAATTATTGAAATTATTTGTTTAGGGTGATACTGGAGGATTCGGTATCATCAGCATCGCAATAATTCATTCTAGTCATAACTGTTCAACAATTATTGGCAAAAATGTAAATTAGAAATGTATTTTATAATACTACCTTGTGGCTGCATCTGACAAAATTTGGTATATAGTGACACATCAGTTCTTGGAACCAAAATAATAATTATGAGAAGCAAGATGATGTGATGGATTGAGATTCAATTCTTACTTCAGTAAGAAATAGTTTGGCTCCCTTAGTGTCCTGTGGTGGTCCAGCCTCACAGTCTTTGAGCTCATTCCTCACTTCCCACACCTGCTTTTTTATCTGCTCATTGAGCTGTGGCAATGATTTCTGACAAAAAAGAGGGGAAAAAATTATATGAACAGGGATTTAGGCTCAAAATGAATGAGCTGTCTAACTTCCATTTTTTAGGTCTTGTTCACATTGCATATGAAACAATATAAACATTTAGTTAAGAAGAATATTAAACTCAGTTGTCATGCTGTGAAATGCTTCAGTGGGAATTTCTGACAGATTTTGCTTTCAAAATGCTCAATTTAAATGCATCCCTGACGTTTAGAAACTTACTTTAATATGATCAACGAGATGATGAGTCAGTTTGATGGCAAGACTTTTGATAGTCGCTTTGTCCTCATTCAAGAGGCATCTGTTGAAAAAGAAAAGGCACTTTTTGTGAGGTGGCATAGCTTAAGCAAGTATTTCCAAAAAGAAAGAAAAAAACCTGTTGCTTTGTTAAAGCAAATCTGTTTGATGGCCAATAGGAGGTGCAGCTGAGTTATACTGAAATCTCAATCTTTAGTTCAAAAACACTACCTAGCTAGAGAACTGGTTGGAGTTGTAAAACAAAGCAACCTGATCCAAACAGGGCAAATCAAGTATCATGGACACATACATTTTAGAAAGCAAAGATTAATAATCTTTTCAGATGTAACCTGAAAAAGTTGTGCTTTTGGAAGAAATCTCTCTCTTTTTGTGCTGCCTCCTCCAGAGACATTTTCTCATTGATCTGCTGCTGTCCTCTACACTTCACCATGATGTAACCTTTGCGGAGAGGAATTGTTTTGTTCTGGGCAATTTCCAGAATTGTTGTCTCTGTTCCCCTGTCTATGAGGTCTGGCTTGGTCAAAATGGCTGTAAGAATGAACAATAGTTATTTTTAAAATCTGCATTTACTGACAGAAGTGCCAAAAGATATTTGGTGACATTACAGATGTTTTGCTTCATTACCGACAGTTCTTTTGCCGTCAGGATCTACTTCTTGTGCCATTTTTAATGCTTCTTTTGTTGCAATGTCAGTATTACAAGGGAGCACAACCAGGTTTAAAGTCTCTTAGATGTTTGATCTACAAGACAAGACAGGTCATGACATTTTAAAACAATGTGCAGGTGAATGCAGAGGTGGGTAGTAACGAGTTACATTTACTTTGTTACATTTACTTGAGTAATTGTTTTTGGGTAACTAATACTTTTAGAGTATGTTTAAAGAAAGATGGGTACTTTTACTCTTACTCAAGTATATTTTTAATGAAAAAACCCCCCAGTACTTTTACTTCGTTACTGTAGGCGTTACTCCTCTCATTACTTTATCTTAATGCAATACAAGTTAAAAATGCTTCAATGTATTCCAAACACGCCTTGTACTTTTCTCTGGGTGATGAGCGATGCCCGTTCGCAAATGATTAATTCTTTTGAGTCAATTCTGTTCAAAGGCTTGATCAAACCAGTGAATTGGTTCGCGAATCAGTTTGAATGATTCGTCCAGTTCCCTGCCGTACGTGCTGAGTCGTCTGAAGCGGTTCTCACTCAGCGTTGTAACATCAAGAAGACGTGGCTTTGTATCTACAGTCAGTTGAAAGCAAATCTGCAAAGGCTATTGTTTGCTAGCTATGAAGATCTTTAATAGATGAACACCGCATGTGCTGTCTACGGTTCCGCAGGTATAGATAGGCTACATTCGATCACAGTACACGATACCACTATGACATTACCCGTTTGTTGTATATTAAATACAAATTAAATAAGTTGTCACAGAGTGTGAAATGAACACCCGCCCATCGCATCCTGTTCCAGGAGGAATGCCTATTTTCACAATACATTTGTTTACATTTTGCAAAACAGACAGAAGAAGATCCGTCAATGTGCATTTGTTTCGATATGTTCAGATGTTCAGTAGTGGTCATCGTGAGGAGTTTTCACTCTTCTCTGTGTCAGAGGTTATATATATATAGGACATAATTAATATACATAATTAATATACTTTAAAATATAACTTAATTCAATGATGCAAATCAGAATTTTCATCAGCTGTTGCTTTCAGCTGTAGCTGTTTTCAGAGTCATATGATCCTTCAGAAATCCTTCTAATATATTGATTTATTACCAGTGTTGGAAACAGTTTTTCTGCTTAATATTTTCTGGAACCTGTGACATTTTGTTCAGGATTCCTTGATGAATAGAAGGGTAAAAAGAACAGCACTGATAATAAATCAACGTATTGGAATGATTTCTGAAGGATTATGTTGACACTGTGTAAAGGTTGATGAAAATTTTGCATCACTGAAATAAATTACATTAAAAAAACATTATTTATATATACATATATATATATATACACACACACACACACACACACACATTACATAAATTTTAGCTATATATCTAAATAAAAATAGACTATAAATATACAATATACGATCCAAAGTAACAACTACTTGAGTAGTTTTTTAATCCAATACTTTTTTAGCTACTCAGACTATTATTTTTACTTTAGTACAGTTTTTGGGTACTCTATCCACCACTGGGCGAATATGGCCTGCAAAATCAGATTATATGATCCACCTGTTTTTCAATATTCCCTGGTTGTTCTTGTACTGGCACTCGGGCGATTCCAGGTAGATCAATCAGTGTAATGTTGCACACATCTGGTGACATGACATCTAAAGTGATGAGCTCATCACATATTCCTTTTTAAATGTGTAAATAAAAAGAAAAAAATTTAATCTGTTTATTTAATTCATGTTTTAAAATGTGGATTAATAAAATAATAAAAAGTACATTAATTAATCATTTTAAATCGCTTTTTAAAAAAACATTTGGCAAACGGTTTTCTCTCTCTATTTGCCAAATGCTTTTCTTTATCCATTTGTCAACCGAGTTAAAAAATGCCATTGGATAGTACACATGTGGGAGCAACCAATCAACTTTCGCCTCAATTTGAAGAGCCAACCCCTCTTTCGCTTGTATATGTAACACACACTCTCATTGGACAGTTAGAAAAGCTATACGTAATTACAGCGGTAGTTTGAAGAAGGGTTCGAGGGATGCAAAATGTCAGGGGAATCTGAAGGTGTTTGGCGAGGGATTGTTGATGATTTGTTAGCTTTAGCTGATTTCTGCGAAAAAAAATTCTCCTCTCGATTATCATTTTATATACAGAAGAGTTTTAGAGTTGAGGGAAGATGTTGCAAATGCAGCGGATAATTGTGGTTGTACAGTAAATGGAAGGATTTGGGTTAAGTTTGATGAGGCACAGAGTGTCATTCAACGAATCAGTCCCTCGGAATGCAGCAGTCGTCACGCAATGATTGTTGCTCCAAGCATTCTTGAACAACACCAGTCGTTGGGCGTACCAGCAGAAGAGACGGCAAGATGTATTGGTGTGTCGCTAAGGACAGTCTGACGAAAACTTGCACATGATGGTTTAAGGCATGTAAAAGAAAATGTTTTAGATCAGCAGGTATATCCTAAAATGTTTCTGGAAAGAATCGGTAAGCCCCACCCCCCTTAGTTACTGTTGTATTGTGCTTCATCAAGGTATCTCGGGATAAAACTAGATAACGTTAGCGTTAAAGTTAGTCCATGCTAACGTACAAACCTAAATAGCGAACTGTTCTCATGTCATGTACCGTGCAGTAAAAGTCAAAAACACATAAACGAAGGTCTATATTAGAGTGCCCCCCCATATTAATCTGGTTAAATGTAAATTTATTTAATCTTACCGTAAGGTATATGAACAGTGTTGATCCGAGATGTTGTCATTGCGATCGTAATGACTGTAACGTTAACATGAGACTTCTCCTGCTTGCATTGTGATCTGTATTTTTACATATTTATTATTAATATCTTTTATATATCCCTCCAGCCAAGTGGTTCACAAGAGGGTTAATTTCTGGAGGCTTCATTTGCTCACAAAACCACCTGGTGGCCAAAGAGTGTAAAACAAGCAGATATATTACAGACAGAGGTGTAAAGTCCAGGGGTCAGAAAGTAAAAGTCCTGCCATATGTTTATTCCACTCATGAACACAGCAGCTGATTTCACCAGAGGAGGAACCAAGTCATTCCTTTCAAGTCACAAACGAGTCTCGAGTCAAATCCCAAGTCCTCAAAGAGTTAAAGTTAGTGAGATAAATAAGTGACTAATTAAATGATGATTGTGCATTAGTGATGAACACCTGCTGTTATTGAGAATCACACAGGATTAAATGTTGATATTTTATTGGTTAAAATGATGCCACCATAATGGAGATCAGTGTTTGCTTTAGTTGGGCTCTTGGCCCTTTTAACAATTCAAAGCAATTTGCTTTTAAGCAATTGCAATAGTGTTTCACAGCAAGCATTTGTACATTGCTGAATCAAAAGATTGAGGTAGTAGATTATTTTACACTTTCTGCTTATAAATTATTTGAAGTTGGTTTGTTTACTGACGTCCAGCTATTACAAAGCTGTGAAAAAAAACCTGTTAAACAAACATCACCATAATACTGACATATTGGGGAAAAAAATAACTATGTTGCTCTGGCTTTTAGACATGAACACTTATCATATGATCCTCAACAGTGGTGACAATAATTTTTCATACTGCAGTGCATGATGGGAGTTTTTACTATGGTGTTACCCAGCATGAATTGCAGTATGAAGCATTTTGTTGATTGTCACCATTGTTAAGGTTCATATGCTGGTTCGTGATGTCTCTGTGTGTCTAATTGGAATAAGAGTTCAAATATTTATATGCATTAAGTGCAGTAGATTTAAAATTAATTCTTTATAACTATTAGATCAATACTTTCCTTGCATGCTGTAGTTTCACAGGGTTGATTATTCAAAATCTAAACATATAAATGAAATAAAGTTATTTTGCATGTAATCAGACCAGTGCCTGATGGTAAAAGCAGCTAACAGCACTGATCTCTGATTGATAACACCACATGTATTGTTACAGAGAGTCAAGAAGTCAAGGGTCAAGAGCCCAACCAAAGCAAACACTGATCTCCATGATGGTGGCATAATTTTTTTAATTTCTGTAAATAGATTTCCCTGTGCACTGATACAAGAGACACATTTAAAGCAATCTGATGTGGCACATTTCCAGAATAAGTATTAGAAATTGGCAGCCTTCTCCTGCACTCTTAATAAAACTAAGGGGTGCTTATCCTTGTTAACAGGAAGTTACATTCAACAATTGATCGTATCGGAAATGATGAGGAGGGTAGATTTGGGTAGAATAGGTTACCATTGGTCTCTATTTACGGTCCGAATGAGACAGACAGTGAATTCTTTACAAATGTTTCCAAAACACTACTTGAGCATACTGATTGCCCTCTAGTGGTGGGTGGTGATTTTATGGCTGTCGTAAATCCTGCTTTGGATAAATCTCAATCTTATACAACAGTCAATCAATCTTCTAAATTACTGAATAAATTTATCATTGAACTCAACTTAATCGATCTTTGGAGAATTCAAAATACTAAATAGACTTCACTTTTTTTTCTAATAGACATAGACTACACAGTAAAATCCCCAGTCTTAAATCAACACTCCCAGACAGGGCCGTCACTAGTGGGGTGAAAGGTGGTGACGATTATAGGGGCCCACGGCTGAGGCGATCCCCGGCGATCTCAACCAACTGGCTGAGGCCAGCCTAAAAAGATGCCCAGTTGACGGGCCACTGCTGCGCATCGTCACGAAAGCTTATCATTTGCACATGTTTTTAAGCCTTGCCAGTTTCAACATTCAAAGCATTCAAACACAACACGCGGAAAATCTCAACTGAGTATTCCCGTGCCATGTTTGGTGCAAATTCTTGGCCAAATTCCCTCCACTGGCCCTTGTCAATCATGGCTTCCCAATAATCCCCATCCACTTGATTGGCTCTATGACACTCTCTCCTCTCCACCTGTAGCTGGTGTGTGGTGAGTGCACTGGTGCCGTTGTCCTATGGCTGCCGTCGCATCATCCAAGTGGATGATTTTCTTTAATTGCTAATGCAACCTTTTTACAGACTGAACCTGCTTGGTAATTGTTCAACAAAGTATTGATAGTTGAGTAAATATTTTCTAACTGTTTGCTGATATATATACTAACAGTTGTCTGAATTTTTGGTTGATTGTAATCCATTAATGTCAGATAACTTTGATCTTTCTATCAAAGTTATCTGACATTATCAAGTTTTTTTTTTTTTTTTCCTGACACAGTTTAACTCTGAGTTCTTGTCATATTTTATTACTATTTTCTAAACTATAGCAAATAAACTGTGATAATGTGAGACATGTACATTTAATTTTTACAGTGAAGACTATGCAGTGCTATTTTACATTTGATTATTCAGTTTCTGTACCTGGAGTGGACACCTACAAACTTGAAAAAAACTTAAACATTGTGTAAATAGCACAAATAAATAAATAGAACAAACATACAAATTAAACAATTTCAAACAGGGCCCACTGGTACAACCTGCAATGGGGCCCCGCAAACCCCAGCTACGGCCCTGCTCCCAGTGTATATATAACCCACACTCAGAGTGTTAAAACAGTAACACTGAAGCAGTGTTAAAGTTAATGATATAATTCTTTAACATACTCGATTATATAAAGGAATGACTTGTTTTTGTTTTTTTTCCCCTCCCTCTTGCTCTCCTTTTTGACTGGACTTTTAAAGTATTGATTATATGTCTATTGTTTTGTTTTGTTTGTTTTGAATGGATGTTATGGTGTTGTGTTTGAAAATAAATAAAAAGTAGATAACAAAAACGTTATTAAACATTTAAGAACAATAGTTATTTTAACCGCGGACAGCTGTCTCGGTCTTTGGGGGTTAAAGGGAAATAAAATGTATGTACTGAAGGATATAAACTAAATGAATATTTTTTTTCTTCTTTCTTCTTAATAGTCATAAATTGAAGGAGAGGTTCACAATCATATAGCAGAGAGCATTCGTCCATACATTGATCTGATTGACAATCTGCGGTCAGTTGGCATTCATAAGGACTTGGCATTACCGACCATTGCAGTGATCGGAGACCAGAGTTCAGGAAAAAGCTCTGTGCTGGAAGCGCTGTCTGGAATTGCATTACTACGGAGCCCCTAAAGGGACATTGGCAAAAAAAAAAAAAAAGATACCTATCGCGTGCGCACGAGATACTAACGCGTGCGCACGAGAAACTATCGCGTGCGCACGAGATACTATCGCGTGCGCACGAGAAACTATCGCGTGCGCACGAGAAACTATAGTTACAGTTTCCGGTTGCATCACTTCTGCCATCTTACACAGAAGAAAACAAGAGCATGCATGTGCATGAATTAGCCTAATTGAGATCTATTTTGGCCTTCAATACTAAAACATTGTGTCTGTTCTTGCATTCGGACACAGATAAATCATCACTGAACAGCATAAGAACGGCTTTTTCTCTCAGGCTATATTCCACCTGAGCAATAACTAACATCTCAGGACTGTCCATCTGTACATAACTTCTCAAAACTTTTCATCTGTAAAATAGCACATTCATAATTCTTTCTATTTTCTCTATAGGCCTATGTTGTACATAACCTAAAACATCTGCACATTCATAATTCTATTTTATCTATAGTTTTATTACCATAGTTATTGTTTTTTAATGCATTGTCTATTCTGTTTATTATTAGCCTTATATTTCACTCTATTACCTTAAATTATATGCATGACTACACTCTCTGTACTTTCTCCACTGGATGCTCCTGTCACCAAGACGAATTTCTTGTGTTTTGTGCGTGTAAACACACTTGACAATAAAGCTCTTTCTGATTCTGACATTTAAAACGCATTTTGAGGTCTGGAAGGATTGGTAGCTACAGTATAAAAGCTCAAATTTTAGATTTCGATATGGCAATAGCCTATTGTCCCACATAAAACTTTAATAGCCAGTCAAATATGTATATAATCGAAAGCGATTAATTTATTTTTGATAATTATTACTTTACTTCAGTTTGGTTTTCAATAACTGCTGTTAGTTTCGTTTCATTTTCGTTTTTTATTTCTTTGACATTTCTTTGACATTTTTCTTTCTTTCTTGATAAATAAATGCCTTTATTTTCGTTAAATACAGTTCCTAATATAACATTTTACCGTTTAAATATGTATACGATATTTCATTTACTTCTAAAATGCTTGTTAAACGAGTTTAAATGTAATAAATATTGTATTCATGTTTAAACAGTAAAATATGTTGTATTAAGAACTGTATTTAACGGAAATAAAGGCATGCAGGCAAATAAAGAAAGAAAGAAATCTCAAAATAAATGAAAAACTAAAATGAAACACAGTTATTGAAAGCCTATAACTACAATAAAGTAATAATTCTAAAAATGAATGTGACGAACATTCTAAAATGAGTAAAATGATATAAAAATAAAATATATATAATATAAAAAATTATATATGACTTGTTGGAATCAGACAAAAAATGACTGAGCTACAGCCGTTTGAAGGCAATAGAGGCGGGCAGCAGATCTGATTTTGAGAAAAATCGAGTTAAAGATTACAAAGCAAAATCACCAAGCAACGTTGCATATTTTCCTCCAATTCTTTTCTTAATAATAATGACTATATATTTATCAATCACAATATAGCTATTTTTTTTTATCTTTGTTATTCAATATAAGAACAAATATGCAAATAAACGGTAGTTTAATCAAGAGCATGGAGGAGATAACGTAAATCATTGTTTCACCCCTATTGGTTTGAGGGGAGTTAAGCTCGTTATTCAAAATTTGTTGTATAGAAGTGTTTTTATACACAAACAGGTTCATACATTTCAGGCAAACGGTCTTCTAATCTATTCCTGTTCAATTGTAATGGGGGAACAAAACACAGTTTCATACGCATTGTAATTTTAATCTATTTAATATTCTTGCCACCTTGACATTTTTTTTCTTTCCTTTACAATTTACTGTAATGCAGAAAAACATGTTAGGTTTGAGTTTGTAAACATTGTTAGATGTCAGTAATACATTGTCTGTATTAAAGTATAATAATCAATAAAATGACCCCAACTGCGTTCTTAACATCATTCTGTATTCAGTGCATTTGATGCTTATTAAATTATATCAAGAGAGAAAAAAGATTCAGCATGAGTCTAAAGTGATAGTTCCCAAGAAAAATCACAATTCTGCCATTTATTTGTGTTGCTTCTAAACAAGACTGACTTGGAACACAAATGTTTAGCATAATATTAGGCATCAACAGCCTCAGAAAACATTCTGACATTGTGACAGAGGATGCTGATAACTGCTCAATGCACATTCTGTGTTTCACAGAAGAAAAAGTCTGAATTTGGATAAACACAATGGTAAATAAATGGCAGAATTTTCATTCTTTAATAAGACTGTAATAGAAAGGACCCTGCCTAAACAAAGAATAACATATTTCTTTAGCATTAGCATTTTGGCATCAGATATCCTGTAAACAAAAAATGCCACCAACCCCTCTATTTATTTTCAGCCTGAGCACAGGTTACAATAAGGTCAGTATTGCATTCCTTAGATACAAGTATAAGTCTATTGCTTGATATGAGTCCTTTGGAATCTCAAAGTGTGCCTCAGTCATAATAAAATTACAAATGTCATAGACATCACTGTCACAAGGTATAGATGATCGAAATGTGCATTCTGTCTTGCACAGCTGTAGGTCTCCTGTGTCCACTGGTGACATGTAGTTCTCTGTTCTGTAGAGCTCTGGGAACAAGTACATGACATTGGGTCTACCGCTTGGCACTCTGTCGTTTTTTGAAGGTCTTATTACATGTGCATCCCACACACGTGCAGTTTCATCCAATTCATCCTGCAATTAAATAAATAAAGATAGACAAAGGTTTGCATTAACGTTATTCAACCTGCATTTGGGAGTGTAATTTTTTTTAGTCTAGATCATCAATATCCCTAAACACCACATTTCATTTAGGTCTTAATTAAAGTGACCTTTTTAATAGAAATGTAATATTTCGTAAGCAACTGGTGTTGAGAATTTTGTGATAGGTAAAAAAAGTACCCCCAAAACAGCATAAACTTGTAATTATAACCCCACAATTTCATGACTGTGACTTAGAATTAAAGGGATAGATCATCCAAAACATGTTCCAAATCTGAATGAGTTCCTTTCTTCTGTTGAACACAAAAGAAGATATTGGGAACAACATAAGGTGACTAAAGGATGAGAGAATTTTCAGTTTTGGAATTAAAGGGATAGTTCATCTTAAGTCACACTCATGGAATTGGGGGGTTAGTTTGACCCCACACAGTAAAAGATCAACTTTGTAAAACAATATACACTTTGTTTATATATAGGCAGCCAGAAGATGCCTATTTGTGAAAAATTCATAATTTGCATTATAAAAAATTATTCATAGCCAGGCTATTTTTTTTAATTAATGTGAATTTTTATTACACAATTATTTACTTATAAGGTTATGCTGTGTTTTGGGGGATATGTGGTATTTTATTGTATTTTGTTTTTACTACAATACACTATGAATTATTATATTAATTCAATAAAAACTCTACAATAAAACGAGTAAGTGGGCAATGTTATGGATAATAACATGATACTTTTGGTGAACGAGTCCCAAAGCAATGCTTTATAGCTAAATTGTGCTGTGCAGTGTGCACTACATCTTTAACTTTTGTTAAGACAAAACTCACCTGGATAATTCCCAAAAAACAGAAACGGATGAGATTTTTATCCAAAAATCCCCCGTTGAACAATCCTTTGTCCTTCAGGTCAGCGAACAAAGAGATGAAAAATTCCATGCATTCTTTCCTGAGGAATCCCCACCAACTCTCTATTCGCTGATTGGCTGTGCTTGCACCTTCTATGTAGCTGTCAATGTTGGAGTCCTGCAGAATGTTGCGTCTGAGGAAACGCTGGAAGTCTCTCACGTGGCCGTTCTCTGTTCCACAGTCGCCTCTAACGATCCGAGGACAGCCACCTGAACTCTCCACTGTTTCCACGTAGTACCCTCCGATGACCTTCGGGTCACTGCTTGTTGTGAACGCATTTAGCCAAATGATCTTCCTTGAAAAGCCGTCAATACAGCCGTTTATGCAAATACCATATGGCTTTAGTTTATCATAGGAATCAAAATGCCAGATGTAATTCGGTCCTTTTGCAAAATAGTTACGCCGATGGAGACGTCAGGCTTTCCTAGATTCTACTCCACCAGGATCTAACAAGCTCAAAATTAAGCGAACATGTTCTTTTCTAATATGCAATCCGTTTTCCTTACACTTTGCATGCATCCACCTGTATCCGTGGAGCTGGCCTGACGTTTGGAGTTGATGCTGAATAAATGCGATAGCGTCTTCAATACTTGAGTATTCTTTTCGTCGAAACAGGCGTCTAAGACCTCAAAATGCGTTTTAAATGTCGCTCAGTGATTACATATCTGTGTCGAAATGCAAGAACAGAAACAATGTCTTTGTATTGAAGGCCAAGTTTAAAATAGATCTCAATGAATTCATGTGCATCCATGCTTTTTGTTTTCTTATAAGACTGCAGAGAGTGACGCAACCGGAAACTGTAACTGTAGTTTCTCGTGCGCACGCGTTAGTATCTCGTGCGCGCGTTAGTATCTCGTGCGCGCGATAGGTTTCTCGTGCGCACGCGTTAGTATCTCGTGCGCACGCGTTAGTATCTCGTGCGCACGCGATAGGTATCTTTTTTTTTTTTTTTGCCAATGTCCCTTTAGGGGCTCCGTACATTACCAAGAGGAAGCGGTGAGGACTAATTTTACTCTCCTTTGCTACTGGATATTCATATATATTCAAACTTATTGCTAACAATAAGATAATGATTTCTTTTGTTTAGTACCTGCACTGGTATTTGTGTGTGTGTGTGTGTGTGTGTGTGTGTATACTGTATATATATGATGTAGATCTGTATATCCAACTGTATTTGATAGGAATTGTCACCAGATGTCCACTAGAGCTGAGGTTGAAGAAGGCAAAAGGTGCAGTCAACTGGAAGGCTGTTCTGTCTTACCGTGATAAGAAAAAAGAATTTGTCGATACCTCATTAGTTGAAAACTACATCGAAGAAGGTTTGCAGTCTGTTTTGTTTTTCGGTTTAAACTAAATATATAAAGTTACAGTGAATTAAGATGTTTATTACTGTTATTGTTTAATAAATTACATACATTTTTAAAATTACCAACTTCTCACTGGGTGGGAAACCGTTGAAGGTGGGTGGGCACAAGTGGGCATGGGCTTCACCAATGAATGGAAAAATTCAAGCAAAAATCATTTAGTGAGGGTGTCATGAACAATTTGGTCAAATGGGTCCAACTAGGACCCAGGGCAGTGTTGAGTAACACATTTTGCAACGTATGTCTTTTACAGGTCAGAATGAGCTGGCAGGAAAAGGGGTAGGAATATGTGATGAGCTCATCACTTTAGAGGTCATGTCACCAGATGTGTGCAACCTCACACTGATCGATCTACCTGGAATCGCCCGAGTGCCAGTACAAGGACAACCAGAGAATATTGAAAAACAGGTGGGTTATATAATCTGATTTGGCAGGCCATATTCACCCAGTGGTGGGTAGAGTACCCAAAAACTGTACTCAAGTGAAATTAAAAGTACTTATAGAAATATTTGCTCAAGTAAAAGTAATAGTTTGAATAGTTACTTGAGTAAGAGTAAAAAAGTAACGGATAAAAAAACTACTCAAGTAGTTGGTTACTTTGGATCATATACTGTATATCTGTAGTCTATTTTTATTTAGAAATGTAGATTAAATTTATGTAATGTGTGTGTGTGTATATATATATATATATATATATATATATATATAATGTTTTTTTAATGTAATTTATTTCAGTGATGCAAAACAGAATTTTCATCAACCTTTACACAGTGTCAACATAATCCTTCAGAAATCATTCCAATATGTTGATTTATTATCAGTGCTGTTCTTTTTACCCTTCTATTCATCAAGGAATCCTGAACAAAATGTCACAGGTTCCAGAAAATATTAAGCAGCAAAACTGTTTCCAACACTGGTAATAAATCAATATATTAGAATGATTTCTGAAGGATCATATGACTCTGAAAACAGCTACAGCTGACAGCAACAGCTGATGAAAATTCTGATTTGCATCACTGAATTGTTATATTTTAATGTATATTAATTATGTATATATGTCCTATATATATAACCTCTGACACAGAGAAGAGTGAAAACTCCTCACGATGACCGCTACCGAACATCTGCACATATCGAAACAAATGCACATTGACGGATCTTCTTCTGTCTGTTTTGCAAAATGTATACAAATGTATTGTGAAAATAGGCATTCCTCCTGGAACAGGTTGCGATGGGCGGGTGTTCATTTAACACTCTGTGACAACTTATTTAGTTTGTATTTAATATACAACAAACTGGTAATGTCATAGTGGTATCGTGTACTGTGATCGAATGTAGCCTATCTATACCTGCGGAACCGTAGACAGCACACGCGGTGTTCATCTATTAAAGATCTTCATAGCTAGCAAACAATAGCCTTTGCAGCTCAGGAAACAGAAGCAGAGAGTGCTACACGGGTGTCTTTATAAAACCCCTGGTGCTCATTGGATATAATGGAGGTAGAAATCAAATTGTATAGACGAAATACTTCCAAGGCACTCACAGGGTGAAATAAAAAGCCTTTAATATATTGGGCTTAAAGCATTACAAATAATTAAAAGTAGATCTACGCGCTTTGGCACAAAGCCTTCTTCAGGACACACATCAATTGCTTACACAGGTGCTCTTAAACTAGTGTTAATTGCTGAATCATCCAAAACAGCTGGTTAATATGTAGGAGTGGCTAATACTGATATCTCAATCCAATAAAGGCACCTTCAGATTTGCCTTTACAACTTTCAGATTAGCCTTTGCAGATTTGCTTTCAATTGACTGTAGATACAAAGCCACGTCTTCAAGGCTCTTGATGTTACAACTCTGAGTGAGAACCGCTTCAGACGACTCAGCACGTGTGGCAGGGAACTGAACGAATCATTCAAACTGATTCGCGAACCAATTCACTGGTTTGATCAAGCCTTTGAACAGAATTGACTCAAAAGAATGAATCATTTGCGAACGGGCATTGCTCATCGCCCAGAGAAAAGTAGAAGGCGCGTTTGGAATAAATTTAAGCATTTTTAACTTGTATTGCATTAAGATAAAGTAACGAGAGGAGCGTTGCCCACAGTAACGAAGTAAAAGTACTGTTTTTTTTTTTCCCTAAAAATGTACTTGAGTAAGAGTAAAAGTACCCATCTTTAAATATACTCTAAAAATATTAGTTACCCAAAAAAATTACTCAAGTAAATGTAACTCGTTACTACCCACCTCTGCATTCACCTGCACAATGTTTTAAAATGTCTTGTCTTGTAGATCTAACGTCTGATCGTGAAATTTATTGAGAAGCAAGAGACTTTAAACCTGGTTGTGCTCCCTTGTAATACTGACATTGCAACAAAAGAAGCATTAAAAATGGCACAAGAAGTAGATCCTGACGGCAAAAGAACTGTTGGTAATGAAGCAAAACATCTGTAATGTCACCAAATATCTTTTGGCACTTCTGTCAGTAAATGCAGATTTTAAAATAACTATTGTTCATTCTTACAGCCATTTTGACCAAGCCAGACCTCATAGACAGGGGAACAGAGACAACAATTCTGGAAATTGCCCAGAACAAAACAATTCCTCTCCGCAAAGGTTACATCATGGTGAAGTGTAGAGGACAGCAGCAGATCAATGAGAAAATTTCTCTGGAGGAGGCAGCACAAAAAGAGAGAGATTTCTTCCAAAAGCACAACTTTTTCAGGTTACATCTGAAAAGATTATTAATCTTTGCTTTCTAAAATGTATGTGTCCATGATACTTGATTTGTCCTGTTTGGATCAGGTTGCTTTGTTTGAGAAGCGTTCCTCCAAACCTGCTTGGCCTCACATAGTGTGAGGCCTGGAACTGGACTCACCGGTTCCCGATCCTGCACAAGAGAGACGAGATGCTTGTGGTTAGTTAAAACTGTGACTTCTTCTGTTTCTAAAAGGTATTTCTTTAAAAACTTTTTGATAAAACAATGCTCTTTTGGCAAATTAAAAGACACTGGGGTTTTCAGGTCAACAGGTAAAATCCTTAGCGTTTCCAAAATCGTGTCATGGCTGCCGTCTTGTTATCTTTGGATGGGGTCGTGGCGTAGCTGATGTGCAGGGCGATGAAGCGGCTGCCTAAAAACAGGTGGGGGTCTGGGAGGCCTTTTCCTCCATTCTCCCGTCTTCTCTTCACCACTTCTCTCTTTAGGCGCTCCCACTTGGACCCCCACAGGAAGTAAAACACCGCCCTCTCCAGCTGCGCCAGGAATCTCCGGGGTGGACTAAAAACAGAACAGACAAGTAAAATCAGGGGTAAAATCACAGATTTAAAAATTAAAACCTTGCCTTCAAAAGTCATCTGTCTTAGTCCCCAAAACCCCAGTCTTTGCTTAACTTTCCCTAGCAAGTCAGTCCAGTTTTCCCTTCCACCTCCCTCTCTGTCAAATTTCACCCCTAAAATTCTAAAATCGGTCTCTTTAAAAGTCACGTCCAGTCCACCTATGGCCGCTCCCTCCCACGGCCCGAAGAGCTGGGCCTCGGATTTGCTTCGGTTGAGCTTGGCCCCCGAGGCCTGACCGTACCAGTCAGTCAAGTCCATTGCTCTTCGTATTGATAAAAAGTCCGTGGCTAAAAGGGTTACGTCGTCCATATATAAAACACAAGTGGCTGTCAGTCCGCCCGTCCCAGGAACATGAAGTCCTTTGATCCATTTGTCCCTTCTCAAGATCTGTGCCAGTGGCTCAATACAAGCCACGTACAGAAGAGGAGATAAAGGACACCCCTGACGGACACCGCTGTGGATATTCACAGCCTTGGAAAGATGCCCATTTACAAGGATTTTGCTGACTATGCCCTCATACAGCAGTCCCACCCAGGCTATAAACCTCTCTGGAAACCCCATTTTTTGCAGTACCTGAAAAAGGTACTGGTGCGAGACTCGGTCAAATGCTTTTTCAAAGTCTAAATTTAGGACTATTAGCCGAATATTTCTGTCTCTCGCATAACAGATGGTGTCTCTAATCAGCACTAGGCTGTCTGTTATCTTTCTTCCGGGCACAGCGCAAGCTTGATCCGGGTGGATCACGTCCTCTAAAACAGTCAACATCCGTGTCGCTAAAATCTTACTAAAAAGCTTGCAGTCCAGATTTAAAAGAGTAATTGGTCTCCAATTTTTTAAGTCAGTCCTGTCCCCTTTTTTGTACAGTAGAGACACTATCCCTATCCTAAAACTGTCCGGCAGTCTGTCAACAGTCTCAAAGTCTTTAAAAAAGGCCAATAACTCATGTGATAAAATATCCCAGAATGTAAGATAAAACTCTAGGGGGAGTCCATCCGCTCCTGGGGACTTCCCCCGTTTAAAACCTTTAAGAGCTTTATACATTTCTAAAATGGTAAAATCTTGGGATAAAAGCGTGTTTTGACTATTGACTGTCTTGGCTAAAAAGTTTAAAACTTCCCTTGCCGTGTCCTCGTGCACCTCTTTTTGGCTGTACAACTCTTCATAAAATCCTTCTACTTCTTTTAAACTCTCTTCTGTTGTACTTACTTCCCTCCCTCCTACCTTAACCTTAGTTACTGCCCCTCCCCTTGTTATCTTTTTAAAAAAGTATCTTGTGCACTTTTCACCTTGCTCTATTTCTCTTTCTTTACTTCTCATAATGATGCCATTCGTTAGGATGTTGGATAAAACTGACATTTCTTTTTTTAGCTCTTTAATTTCTCCGCTAAAATCAAACCCATTGTTTAAAAGATTAAAATACCTCTGTAGACGCTTCTGCAGCCCCATCATGTGATTTTTTTTCTTTTTTCCCCTCCCTATCTTATTAAATAACTCTTTTGTCCATCCTTTAACCATTTCCCACCATAGTGCTAGTGTCTCATAGATGCCCTGGAGAGTTTGCCATTGACTAAACTGAGCATTGAGCTTTCTGCTTTACAACACCACATGCATTGCTACAGAGAAAAAAGTAAAACAGGAAGTTAAGGGTCAAGAGCCCAACTAAAGCAAACACTGATCTCCATGATGGTGGCATCATTTTAACCAATAAAACCTCAACATCTGATCCTCTTTAATTCTGAATAACAGCAGGTGTTCATCACTAATGCACAATCATCATTTAATTAGTCACTTAATTATCTCATTAACTTTAACTCTTTGAGGACTTCGGATTTGACTTGCTTGTGACTTGAAAGGAATGAATTGGCTCTTCCTCTGGTAAAATCAGCTGCTGAGTTCATGGGTGGAATAAACATATGGCAGGACTTTTACTTTCTGACCCCTGGATTGTCCACCTCTGCATTAACTCTATTGTTAGTAGGAAACAGTTCATCACTGTAAAACCCAACAAGTTAGGGTAACAAACCTTTTGAGTAAACCAATAACCTTAAAACATTTAAGTTTTTAAAACTAACAATTATGAGTGCTCTGAACTTATTTCAGTCAGACATCTACAGAAGATCTTATTGAGAATTAACTAAGGTTTAGATGTTGATTTATTTTCAATTGAAGTAACCATGTTAGAGATCAGTGTCTGCTTTAGTTGGGCTCTTGACCCTTGATTTCTGTGCAGTATTGGGTAAGTTACTTTCAAAAAGTAATTAATTATAGTTACTAATTACATCATCAATATTGTATTTAAATTACTTTATTGATTACTCTTTCTGAAAAGTAACTTAGTTATACAATAAGTCAATTCAAGTCAAGCCAATTTGAGTCAAACATAGAATAGTTTAGCCTTTTAGATTTAACACAACTTTAATACTTAAACATTTTTATAAAAAATGTTAACCTTCTTTGGTTAACAAATATAAATGCTCTGCAAAATATCTGAATAACAAAAAAGCTTAAAAGTTAAACAATACATTTCAGTTTGGTAAGATGTTCATGAAAAGCCCAACTACACTGTAAAACCCAACAAGTTAGGGTAACTCAAAAGTTTGAGGAAACTGATTGCCTTAAAACATTTAAGTTTTTTAAAACTAATAGTGATGAGTACTCTGAACTTATTTCAGTTGAGTTCACTAAAATAAGATATACATTGCAGTTAAGTAATTAAGTGATTAATTAAGTGCTGATTGAGCATTAGTGATGAACACCTGCTGTTAACAAACAGAATCACTGACAGAAAGAGAAACACAAGAACTACAACTGACTTTAGACACATGCTTAGATGAAATCAACTGAAATAAAATGCATTAAATCTCAAAATCTGATTAAACAACCCCACAAACAGCATCAGCAGCTCCACTTATTAATAACCAGACTGACTTTATTTCTGTCAGACATCTACAGAAGATCTTATTGAGAATTAACTAAGGTTTAGATGTTGATTTATTGTTTCATTTGAAGTAACCATGTTAGAGATCAGTGTCTGCTTTAGTTGGGCTCTTGAGCCTTGACTTCTGTGTTGGTAGTTTTTTTTGTTTTCTCTTTTGGTTGTTGTGACCATGTGTTTTTCAAACTTATTTGTTACAACTCAAAAGCCCAGAGAAAGTGATCAGTAGTTGGTTGTTATATATTTATAATGACAGTCATCTATTAGTGAGCTGATCTCATTGAGAATAAACACAACTCATTGTGTGTTTAATCTCTGGTTAAATTAATGTATTGATTACAGTAAAAGCGATTCTAAGAGCCACTGGTTCTGTGACCGTCAGTTAATATAAAGGACTTTCTAAACAGTTTGTCCACAAAAAGTTTTAATTTACGGAAGCAATTAGACTCACACAGACATCAAGAATCAGCTTATGAACCTCAACAATGGTGACCATTAAAACAAATAATAATAATTTTACAATGCATGCTGGGTACTAGCATAGTACAAAACTCATCCATGGCTCCCAGCATGCATAGCTGCATGATTTAAAAAAAAAAACATTTTTAATGGTCACCATTGTTGAGGTTCACAAGCTGGTTCTTGATGTCTGTGTGAGTCTAATTGCTACCATAGATTAAAACTTTTTGTGGACAAACTGTTTGGAAAGTCCTTTATATTAACTGACTATCACAGAAACAGTGGCTCTTAGAATTGCTTTTACTATAATCAATATGCTCATTCAATCAGAAATTAGACACGATGAATCTATGTTAAATCTCTATGAGATCAGCTCACTAATAGATGATTGTCATTATAAATATATAACAACCAACTACTGATCATTTCCTCCGGGCTTTTGAGTTATAACAAACATGTTTGAAGAACACGTGGTTACAACAGCCAGAGAAAAAGAAGAAACAGAACTACTAACACAGAAGTCAAGGGTCAAGAGCCCAACTAAATCAGACACTGATCTCTAACATGGTTACTTCAATTGAAACAATAAATCAACATCTAAACCTTAGTTAATTCTCAATAAGATCTTCTGTAGATATCAGTCTGGTTATTAATAAGTGGAGCTGGTGATGCTGTTTGTGGGGTTGTTTAATCAGATTCTGAGATTTAATGCATTTTATTTCAGTTGATTTCATCTAAGCATGTGTCTAAAGTCAGTTGTAGTTCTTGTGTTTCTCTTTTCTTCAGTGATTCTGTTTGTTAAAAGCAGGTCACTTAATTACTTAACTGCAATGTATATCTTATTTTAG
Source organism: Onychostoma macrolepis (assembly GCF_012432095.1). Taxonomy (NCBI): domain Eukaryota; kingdom Metazoa; phylum Chordata; class Actinopteri; order Cypriniformes; family Cyprinidae; genus Onychostoma; species Onychostoma macrolepis. The sequence continues at coordinate 23,540,347 of NC_081179.1, forward strand.
TGAACTCAACTGAAATAAGTTCAGAGTACTCATCACTATTAGTTTTAAAAACTTAAAAGTTTTAAGACAATAAGTTTCATCAAATGGTTTGAGTTATCCTAACTTGGGTTTTTAAGGCAATTGGTTTACTCAAACGGTTTGAGTTACCGTGACTTGTTGGGCATATATCTTATTTAGTAAACTCAACTGAAATAAGTTCAGAGTACTCATAACTATTAGTTTTAAAAACTTAAACCGTTTGAGGAAACTTATTGTCTTAAAATATTTGAGTTAACCTAACTTGTCAGGTTTTTAAGGCAATCGGTTTACTCAATCGGTTTGAGTTACCCTAACTGTTAGGTTTTACAGTGTAGGTCAGCTCATGTTTGATCAGTTTAGCCTTCTCAAATCATCTCGACTTGCCTAAAATAAAATCTATAGATATACTAAAACAGTTCAAGCATATAATCATGTTTAAACGTTAAACCTGCACTATAATAATAATGTGTGCTAGCCTATATCCAAGTTTGCGGAGAGTGGAAGCTAAAGCGCTCTGCAGGACACGGAGGCACCAGGGAAATCACTTGCATTTTTACCGCGGTCAAGCCAGCCGCAGTTCAGAAAAACACGGTCAAGCCAGCCGCGAATGGAATTGTGGTGCGCGCGTATTACTATGATTACGGTAATTGCAGGACTAACACAGAGGAAACGCTTTCAGAGCGCTTTTCATTCTAGACACCCAGAATTGAGATATATAATTACATTTTGGGGATTTTTTTGTTTTTGTACATCTGCTTTCATATTCGTGTTTTTATTGGTCTGTTTGACGTTTCTGTTTTAAGCCTACTATATTCTTCTACCTTTCAAATCATTGCAAGATTCGTAGAAAAGGAGATATGGGTCATTAATCGATTTGGAGGGGTATTAAGACCCGTTTCTAATAAGTAGAAGAAATGAATGGTCAATTATTATAGGGGACATCCCACACACCTCATATGAAACCATTTTACTGCAGCTTTTTCAAGATATGGTACATTATTACATTTTAGAGAGCTATAAAGACCTCATTTCTAATAAGTAGAAGAAATGAATGGTCCATTCTTATAGGGACGTCCCATACTATATGCACACCTCATATGAAACCATTTTACTGCAGCGTTTTTGAGATATGGGACATTATTGCATTTTAGAGGGCTATAAAGACCTCATTTCTAATAACTAGAAGAAATGAATAGTCCATTCTTATAGGGACGTTCCATACTATATGCACACCTCACATGAAACCATTTTACTGCAGCGTTTTTGAGATATGGGACATTATTGCATTTTAAAGGGCTTTAAAGACCCCATTTCTAATAAGTAGAAGAAATGATTGGTCAGTTCTTATATGGGAAGTCCCATACTATATGCACACCTCATATGAGACCATTTTACTGCAGCGTTTTCAAGATAAGGTACATTATTACATTTTAGAGAGCTATAAAGACTCCATTTCTAATAAGTAGAAGAAATGAATGGTCCATTCTTATAGGGGACGTCCCATACTATATGCACACCTCATATGAAACCGTTTTACTGCAGCTTTTTCAAGATATGGGACATTATTACATTTTAGAGGGCTATGAAGACCTCATTTCTAATAAGTACACAAAAGGATTGGTCAGTTCTTATACGTGATGTCCCATACTATATGCACACCTCATATGAGACCATTTTACTGCAGCGTTTTCAAGATAAGGTACATTATTACATTTTAGAGAGCTATAAAGACCCCATTTCTAATAAGTAGAAGAAATGAATGGTCCATTCTTATAGGGGACGTCCCATACTATATGCACACCTCATATGAAACCGTTTTACTGCAGCTTTTTCAAGATATGGTACATTATTAGATTTTAAAGAGCTATAAAGACCCCATTTCTAATAAGTAGAAGAAATGAATGGTCCATTCTTATAGGGACGTCCCATACTATATGCACACCTCATATGAAACCGTTTTACTGCAGCTTTTTAAGATATGGTACATTATTACATTTTAGAGGGCTATGAAGACCTCATTTCTAATAAGTACACAAAAGGATTGGTCAGTTCTTATACGTGATGTCCCATACTATATGCACACCTCATATGAAACCATTTTACTGCAGCGTTTTTGAGATATGGGACATTATTGCATTTTAAAGGGCTTTAAAGACCCCATTTCTAATAAGTAGAAGAAATTAATAGTCCATTCTTATAGGGACGTCCCATACTATATGCACACCTGATATGAAACCATTTTACTGCAGCGTTTTTGAGATATGCGACATTATTCGAATTAGGGGGGTATTAAGACCCCGTTTCTAATAAGTAGAAGAAATGAATGGTCAGTTCTTATAGAGGACATCCCACACTATACGCACACCTGATATGAAACCATTTTACTGCAGTGTTTTTGAGATATGGGACATTATTGCATTTTAGAGAGCTATAAAGACCCCATTTCTAATAAGTAGAAGAAATGAACAGTCAGTTCTTATAGAGGACATGCCACACTTATACGCACACCTGATATGAAACCATTTTACTGCAGCGTTTTCGGGATATGGCACATCACTCGATTTAGAAGACTATGTGTACTGGACATAGCATGCATCTGAATACAACAAATACAACAAATTGCTATTTAAACAAATAAGTAGATCCACTGACTATTTTTAAAAGGCACATAATACATGAGGGTACCCAATCCTGTTTCAGTAGATACCTTCTTGCAGAGTTCAGTGTCAGTCCTGCTCCAACAAACCTGCCTGTAACTATCTAATGTTCCTGACTCATAATTCGATTAGGTTTAGAGCTGAACTTTTAGTGAGATCTCTAGAAGCAAGACTGGGCATACTCTATGATCCATCCATGCTCCAAACTGCTACAGAGCAAAGACTCCATATTAGGTGTTCCGACAGTGTGTATAGTGTGACAGTTCTGACAGTGTGTGACTTCATTTTAGCTGTGCTGATAGAGTAGGAGGTGCCTTGCATGCAAAGGCCATTATTTTTATCTACATATTTAAATTGATGTTTATATGAGCCTCAAAATTGGAGAAATAATGTACTGTCTTTAAGAATTTTTGTATTTGAATGTATGCAACTTCAAACTGCCACAGTACTTCTCATTAGGTGTGCTGAAATAGTAGGAGGTACTTTGGAAGAATTAGCCTTGTTCTACTTATTTGAAATAATATTTCTAGTTTTCAATACTGGATTTTTTTTTTCTTTGACTTTGAACTCGAAATTGCTACAGTAAAATGTTTGTTCCATAAAATAATGTCCCATAAAGGGTGCAGATAGTATGGGAGGTCCCTTATAAGAATTAATTGTTGATTTTTTTTTTTTTACTTATTAGAAAGCATAAATGTACAGTTTTATAATTCTATAATTGAAAAAAAATAGCATGCTCTTTAAAAATGATACAGTAAAATGTTTTCTTAACACAGGCAGTGTGTTAAAATTTAACACACTAATGTGTCATAAATCACATGATTTGTGTCATAGATATGCTATTCTTAACTAGTTAAAATGAATGCAATACATATATATATATATATATATATATTAAAACTTGACTGCTACATTTACACCAAGTCAATTTTCACATGTGATTTGAATACTGAACATTAATAATACAAAAGTAGTTCACAAGCACTGTTAGAATGAACAACATCTACCCTGCTAGAAAGGTAAAGTTCCCAGGACGTCCGCCGGTGTCAATGACGTTCCCACAATGTTTCCCGAGATGCTCATGATGTGGAGTTCTTTAAAGGGTTGGGCGACGTTATTTGGAGGACCTTCAGGGATTAACACTGCTCAGAAACAAGTGCTTAATGAGAATTAAAAGAGGTTTAGATGTTAGCTTCATTTCACAAAACGTCACCATCACTGTGGTCAGTGTTTGCTTTAGTTGGGCTCTTGACCCTTAAATTTATAACATTAGTTTTTCTTTGGCTGTTATAAATCTGTGTTTACAAAACACTCTTATGACAAAAAAAAAAAAAAAAGCCAGACAAAAACATGAATAGTTGCAGTAAAATGGTATCATATGAGGTGTGCATATAGTATGGGATGTCCCATATAAGAACTGACCAATCATTTTGAGTACTTATTAGAAGTGAGCTCTTTATAGTCCTCAAAATGCAATAATACCCCATTTCTTGAAAATTATGCAGTAAAATGGTTTCTTATGAAGTGTGCATATAGTGTGGGATGTCCACTATAAGAACTGACCGTTCATTTCTTCTACTTATTAGAAATGGGCTCTTTATAGCCCTCTAAAATGTAATAATGTCCCATATCTTGAAAACACTGCAGTAAAATGGTTTCATATCAGGTGTTCATATAATATAGGATGTCCCCTATAAGAATGGACCATTCATTTCTTCTACTTATTAGAAATGGGGTCTTTATAGCTCTCTAAAATGTAATAATTTACATTATCTTGAAAACGCTGCAGTAAAATGGTTTCATATCAGGTGTGCATATAGTATGGGACGTCCCGTATAAGAACTGACCAATAATTTCTTCTACTATTCTACTACTTTATTTCTTCTACTTATTAGAAACGGGGTCTTAATACCCCGCTAATTTGAATAATGACGCATATCTTGAAAATGCTGCATTAAAATGGTTTCTTATGAAGTGTGCATATAGTATGGGACGTCCCATATAAAAACTGACCAATCATTTCTTCTACTTATTAGAAATGGGGTCTTTATAGCCCTCTAAAATGTAATAATGTCCCATATCTTGAAAACACTGCAGTAAAATGGTTTCATATGAGGTGTGCATATAGTATGGGACGTCCCATATAATAACTGACCGCTCATTTTGAGTACTTATTAAAAATGAGGTCTTTATAGAAATACTTCTGCATTGCATGTATTTTGCAATGCAGAAGGCAGATTTTCATGAGTTAGAGCTTTTTTGCTGAGAAAGTTATGTTAGAGCTTCAATGCTCAGAATCGCTGTTTTGGAGCTTCTGAGAGCACTAAAAGCTGTGTTAGTGCAACTAAGCAAATGAAGAGAATCCAAGGCCACAGATGCTGAAAAGCTTCTTTCTCAGTGAGAGAAAGTTGCACAATGCAATTTCAAGAGCAAACCTCAAGTACAAGAAACATGTTTCTTTCTCATGAAATGACATGTAATTTGCAATGAAGAAGACAGATTTTCATGAGTTAGAGCTTTTTTGCTGAGAAAGTTATGTTAGAGCTTCAATGCTCAGAATCGCTGTTTTGGAGCTTCTGAGAGCACTAAAAGCTGTGTTAGTGCACCTAAGCAAATGAAGAGAATCCAAGGCCACAGATGCTGAAAAGCTTCTTTCTCAGTGAGAGAAAGTTGCACAATGCAATTTCAAGAGCAAAACTCAAGTAAAAGAAAGATGTTTCTTTCTCATGAAATGACATGTAATTTGCAATGCAGAAGACAGATTTTCATGAGTTAGAGCTTTTTTGCTGAGAAAGTTATGTTAGAGCTTCATGAGTTCATGAGCTTCATGAGCTCAGAATCGCTGTTTTGGAGCTTCTGAGAGCACTAAAAGCTGTGTTAGTGCAACTAAGCAAATGAAGAGAATCCAAGGCCACAGATGCTGAAAAGCTTCTTTCTCAGTGAGAGAAAGTTGCTCAATAACATTTTAAGAGCAAAACTCAAGTACAAGAAAGGTGTTTCTTTCTCATGAAATGACATGTAATTTGCAATGCAGAAGACAGATTTTCATGAGTTAGAGCTTCAATGCTCAGAATCGCTGTTTTGGAGCTTCTGAGAGCACTAAAAGCTGTGTTAGTGCACCTAAGCAAATGAAGAGAATCCAAGGCCACAGATGCTGAAAAGCTTCTTTCTCAGTGAGAGAAAGTTGCTCAATACAATTTTAAGAGCAAAACTCAAGTACAAGAAAGATGTTTCTTTCTCATGAAATGACATGTAATTTGCAATGCAGAAGGCAGATTTTCATGAGTTAGAGCTTTTTTGCTGAGAAAGTTATGTTAGAGCTTCAATGCTCAGAATCGCTGTTTTGGAGCTTCTGAGAGCACTAAAAGCTGTGTTAGTGCACCTAAGCAAATGAAGAGAATCCAAGGCCACAGATGCTGAAAAGCTTCTTTCTCAGTGAGAGAAAGTTGCTCAATACAATTTTAAGAGCAAAACTCAAGTACAAGAAAGATGTTTCTTTCTCATGAAATGACATGTATTTTGCAATGCAGAAGGCAGATTTTCATGAGTTAGAGCTTTTTTGCTGAGAAAGTTATGTTAGAGCTTCAATGCTCAGAATCGCTGTTTTGGAGCTTCTGAGAGCACTAAAAGCTGTGTTAGTGCACCTAAGCAAATGAAGAGAATCCAAGGCCACAGATGCTGAAAAGCTTCTTTCTCAGTGAGAGAAAGTTGCTCAATACAATTTTAAGAGCAAAACTCAAGTACAAGAAAGATGTTTCTTTCTCATGAAATGACATGTAATTTGCAATGCAGAAGACAGATTTTCATGAGTTAGAGCTTTTTTAAAGAGAAAGTTATGTTAGAGCTTCAATGCTCAGAATCGCTGTTTTGGAGCTTCTGAGAGCACTAAAAGCTGTGTTAGTGCAACTAAGCAAATGAAGAGAATCCAAGGACACAGATGCTGAAAAGCTTCTTTCTCAGTGAGAGAAAGTTGCTCAATACAATTTTAAGAGCAAAACTCAAGTACAAGAAAGGTGTTTCTTTCTCATGAAATGACATGTAATTTGCAATGCAGAAGACAGATTTTCATGAGTTAGAGCTTTTTTGCTGAGAAAGTTATGTTAGAGCTTCAATGCTCAGAATCGCTGTTTTGGAGCTTCTGAGAGCACTAAAAGCTGTGTTAGTGCAACTAAGCAAATGAAGAGAATCCAAGGCCACAGATGCTGAAAAGCTTCTTTCTCAGTGAGAGAAAGTTGCTCAATACAATTTTAAGAGCAAAACTCAAGTACAAGAAAGATGTTTCTTTCTCATGAAATGGCATGTAATTTGCAATGCAGAAGACAGATTTTCATGAGTTAGAGCTTTTTTGCAGAGAAACTTATGTTAGAGCTTCAATGCTCAGAATCGCTGTTTTGGAGCTTCTGAGAGCACTAAAAGCTGTGTTAGTGCAACTAAGCAAATGAAGAGAATCCAAGGCCACAGATGCTGAAAAGCTTCTTTCTCAGTGAGAGAAAGTTGCACAATGCAATTTCAAGAGCAAAACTCAAGTACAAGAAAGATGTTTCTTTCTCATGAAATGACATGTAATTTGCAATGCAGAAGACAGATTTTCATGAGTTAGAGCTTTTTTGCTGAGAAAGTTATGTTAGAGCTTCAATGCTCAGAATCGCTGTTTTGGAGCTTCTGAGAGCACTAAAAGCTGTGTTAGTGCACCTAAGCAAATGAAGAGAATCCAAGGCCACAGATGCTGAAAAGCTTCTTTCTCAGTGAGACAAAGTTGCTCAATACAATTTTAAGAGCAAAACTCAAGTACAAGAAAGATGTTTCTTTGTCATGAAATGGCATGTAAATTGCAATGCAGAAGACAGATTTTCATGAGTTAGAGCTTTTTTGCAGAGAAACTTATGTTAGAGCTTCAATGCTCAGAATCGCTGTTTTGGAGCTTCTGAGAGCACTAAAAGCTGTGTTAGTGCACCTAAGCAAATGAAGAGAATCCAAGGCCACAGATGCTGAAAAGCTTCTTTCTCAGTGAGAGAAAGTTGCACAATGCAATTTCAAGAGCAAAACTCAAGTACAAGAAAGATGTTTCTTTCTCATGAAATGACATGTAATTTGCAATGCAGAAGACAGATTTTCATGAGTTAGAGCTTTTTTGCTGAGAAAGTTATGTTAGAGCTTCAATGCTCAGAATCGCTGTTTTGGAGCTTCTGAGAGCACTAAAAGCTGTGTTAGTGCACCTAAGCAAATGAAGAGAATCCTAGGCCACAGATGCTGAAAAGCTTCTTTCTCAGTGAGAGAAATTTGCTGAATACAATTTTAAGAGCAAAACTCAAGTAAAAGAAAGATGTTTCTTTCTCATGAAACCGTTTTACTGCAGCTTTTTCAAGATAAGGTACATTATTACATTTTAGAGAGCTATAAAGACCCCATTTCTAATAAGTAGAAGAAATGAATGGTCCATTCTTATAGGGGACGTCCCATACTATATGCACACCTCATATGAAACCATTTTACTGCAGCGTTTTCAAGATAAGGTACATTATTACATTTTAGAAAGCTATAAAGACCCCATTTCTAATAAGTAGAAGAAATGAATGGTCCATTCTTATAGGGGACGTCCCATACTATATGCACACCTCATATGAAACCGTTTTACTGCAGCTTTTTCAAGATATGGTACATTATTAGATTTTAAAGAGCTATAAAGACCCCATTTCTAATAAGTAGAAGAAATGAATGGTCCATTCTTATAGGGGACGTCCCATACTATATGCACACCTCATATGAAACCGTTTTACTGCAGCTTTTTTTAGATATGGTACATTATTACATTTTAGAGGGCTATGAAGAACTCATTTCTAATAAGTACACAAAAGGATTGGTCAGTTCTTATACGTGATGTCCCATACTATATGCACACCTCATATGAAACCATTTTACTGCAGCGTTTTTGAGATATGGGACATTATTGCATTTTAAAGGGCTTTAAAGACCCCATTTCTAATAAGTAGAAGAAATTAATAGTCCATTCTTATAGGGGACGTCCCATACTATATGCACACCTGATATGAAACCATTTTACTGCAGCGTTTTTGAGATATGCGACATTATTCGAATTAGGGGGGTATTAAGACCCCGTTTCTAATAAGTAGAAGAAATGAATGGTCAGTTCTTATAGAGGACATCCCACACTATACGCACACCTGATATGAAACCATTTTACTGCAGTGTTTTTGAGATATGGGACATTATTGCATTTTAGAGAGCTATAAAGACCCCATTTCTAATAAGTAGAAGAAATGAACAGTCAGTTCTTATAGAGGACATGCCACACTATACGCACACCTGATATGAAACCATTTTACTGCAGCGTTTTCGGGATATGGCACATCACTCGATTTAGAAGGCTATGTGTACTGGACATAGCATGCATCTGAATACAACAAATACAACAAATTGCTATTTAAACAAATAAGTAGATCCACTGACTATTTTTTAAAAGGCACATAATACATGAGGGGTACCCAATCCTGTTTCAGTAGATACCTTCTTGCAGAGTTCAGTGTCAGTCCTGCTCCAACAAACCTGCCTGTAACTATCTAATGTTCCTGACTCATAATTCGATTAGGTTTAGAGCTGAACTTTTAGTGAGATCTCTAGAAGCAAGACTGGGCATACTCTATGATCCATCCATGCTCCAAACTGCTACAGAGCAAAGACTCCATATTAGGTGTTCCGACAGTGTGTATAGTGTGACAGTTCTGACAGTGTGTGACTTCATTTTAGCTGTGCTGATAGAGTAGGAGGTGCCTTGCATGCAAAGGCCATTATTTTTATCTACATATTTAAATTGATGTTTATATGAGCCTCAAAATTGGAGAAATAATGTACTGTCTTTAAGAATTTTTGTATTTGAATGTATGCAACTTCAAACTGCCACAGTACTTCTCATTAGGTGTGCTGAAATAGTAGGAGGTACTTTGGAAGAATTAGCCTTGTTCTACTTATTTGAAATAATATTTCTAGTTTTCAATACTGGATATTTTTTTTCTTTGACTTTGAACTCGAAATTGCTACAGTAAAATGTTTGTTCCATAAAATAATGTCCCATAAAGGGTGCAGATAGTATGGGAGGTCCCTTATAAGAATTAATTGTTGATTTTTTTTTTTTTTTACTTATTAGAAAGCATAAATGTACAGTTTTATAATTCTATAATTGAAAAAAAATAGCATGCTCTATAAAAATGATACAGTAAAATGTTTTCTTAACACAGGCAGTGTGTTAAAATTTAACACACTAATGTGTCATAAATCACATGATTTGTGTCATAGATATGCTATTCTTAACTAGTTAAAATGAATGCAATACATATATATATATATATATATATTAAAACTTGACTGCTACATTTACACCAAGTCAATTTTCACATGTGATTTGAATACTGAACATTAATAATACAAAAAGTAGTTCACAAGCACTGTTAGAATGAACAACATCTACCCTGCTAGAAAGGTAAAGTTCCCAGGACGTCCCGCCGGTGTCAATGACGTTCCCACAATGTTTCCCGAGATGCTCATGATGTGGAGTTCTTTAAAAGGTTGGGCGACGTTATTTGGAGGACCTTCAGGGATTAACACTGCTCAGAAACAAGTGCTTAATGAGAATTAAAAGAGGTTTAGATGTTAGCTTCATTTCACAAAACGTCACCATCACTGTGGTCAGTGTTTGCTTTAGTTGGGCTCTTGACCCTTAAATTTATAACATTAGTTTTTCTTTGGCTGTTATAAATCTGTGTTTACAAAACACTCTTATGACAAAAAAAAAAAAAAAAAGCCAGACAAAAGCATGAATAGTTGCAGTAAAATGGTATCATATGAGGTGTGCATATAGTATGGGATGTCCCGTATAAGAACTGACCAATCATTTCTTCTACTTATTAGAAACGGGGTCTTAATACCCCGCTAATTTGAATAATGTCGCATATCTTGAAAATGCTGCATTAAAATGGTTTCTTATGAAGTGTGCATATAGTATGGGACGTCCCTTATAAAAACTGACCAATCATTTCTTCTACTAATTTGAAATGGGGTCTTTATAGCCCTCTAAAATGTAATAATGTCCCATATCTTGAAAACACTGCAGTAAAATGGTTTCATATGAGGTGTGCATATAGTATTGGACGTCCCATATAATAACTGACCGCTCATTTTGAGTACTTATTAAAAATGAGGTCTTTATAGAAATACTTCTGCATTGCATGTATTTTGCAATGCAGAAGGCAGATTTTCATGAGTTAGAGCTTTTTTGCTGAGAAAGTTATGTTAGAGCTTCAATGCTCAGAATCGCTGTTTTGGAGCTTCTGAGAGCACTAAAAGCTGTGTTAGTGCAACTAAGCAAATGAAGAGAATCCAAGGCCACAGATGCTGAAAAGCTTCTTTCTCAGTGAGAGAAAGTTGCACAATGCAATTTCAAGAGCAAAACTCAAGTACAAGAAAGATGTTTCTTTCTCATGAAATGACATGTAATTTGCAATGCAGAAGACAGATTTTCATGAGTTAGAGCTTTTTTGCTGAGAAAGTTATGTTAGAGCTTCAATGCTCAGAATCGCTGTTTTGGAGCTTCTGAGAGCACTAAAAGCTGTGTTAGTGCACCTAAGCAAATGAAGAGAATCCTAGGCCATAGATGCTGAAAAGCTTCTTTCTCAGTGAGAGAAAGTTGCTCAATACAATTTTAAGAGCAAAACTCAAGTAAAAGAAAGATGTTTCTTTCTCATGAAATGGCATGTAATTTGCAATGCAGAAGACAGATTTTCATGAGTTAGAGCTTTTTTGCAGAGAAACTTATCTTAGAGCTTCAATGCTCAGAATCGCTGTTTTGGAGCTTCTGAGAGCACTAAAAGCTGTGTTAGTGCAACTAAGCAAATGAAGAGAATCCAAGGCCACAGATGCTGAAAAGCTTCTTTCTCAGTGAGAGAAAGTTGCTCAATACAATTTTAAGAGCAAAACTCAAGTACAAGAAAGGTGTTTCTTTCTCATGAAATGACATGTATTTTGCAATGCAGAAGGCAGATTTTCATGAGTTAGAGCTTCAATGCTCAGAATCGCTGTTTTGGAGCTTCTGAGAGCACTAAAAGCTGTGTTAGTGCAACTAAGCAAATGAAGAGAATCCAAGGCCACAGATGCTGAAAAGCTTCTTTCTCAGTGAGAGAAAGTTGCACAATGCAATTTCAAGAGCAAAACTCAAGTACAAGAAAGATGTTTCTTTCTCATGAAATGACATGTAATTTGCAATGCAGAAGACAGATTTTCATGAGTTAGAGCTTTTTTGCTGAGAAAGTTATGTTAGAGCTTCAATGCTCAGAATCGCTGTTTTGGAGCTTCTGAGAGCACTAAAAGCTGTGTTAGTGCAACTAAGCAAATGAAGAGAATCCAAGGCCACAGATGCTGAAAAGCTTCTTTCTCAGTGAGAGAAAGTTGCTCCATACAATTTCAAGAGCAAAACTCAAGTACAAGAAAGATGTTTCTTTCTCATGAAATGACATGTAATTTGCAATGCAGAAGACAGATTTTCATGAGTTAGAGCTTTTTTGCTGAGAAAGTTATGTTAGAGCTTCAATGCTCAGAATCGCTGTTTTGGAGCTTCTGAGATTTAATGCATTTTATTTCAGTTGATTTCATCTAAGCATGTGTCTAAAGTCAGTTGTAGTTCTTGTGTTTCTCTTTTCTTCAGTGATTCTGTTTGTTAAAAGCAGGTCACTTAATTACTTAACTGCAATGTATATCTTATTTTAGTGAACTCAACTGAAATAAGTTCAGAGTACTCATCACTATTAGTTTTAAAAACTTAAAAGTTTTAAGACAATAAGTTTCATCAAATGGTTTGAGTTATCCTAACTTGGGTTTTTAAGGCAATTGGTTTACTCAAACGGTTTGAGTTACCGTGACTTGTTGGGCATATATCTTATTTAGTAAACTCAACTGAAATAAGTTCAGAGTACTCATAACTATTAGTTTTAAAAAACTTAAACCGTTTGAGGAAACTTATTGTCTTAAAATATTTGAGTTAACCTAACTTGTCAGGTTTTTAAGGCAATCGGTTTACTCAATCGGTTTGAGTTACCCTAACTGTTAGGTTTTACAGTGTAGGTCAGCTCATGTTTGATCAGTTTAGCCTTCTCAAATCATCTCGACTTGCCTAAAATAAAATCTATAGATATACTAAAACAGTTCAAGCATATAATCATGTTTAAACGTTAAACCTGCACTATAATAATAATGTGTGCTAGCCTATATCCAAGTTTGCGCGGAGAGTGGAAGCTAAAGCGCGCTCTGCAGGACACGGAGGCACCAGGGAAATCACTTGCATTTTTACCGCGGTCAAGCCAGCCGCAGTTCAGAAAAACACGGTCAAGCCAGCCGCGAATGGAATTGTGGTGCGCGCGTATTACTATGATTACGGTAATTGCAGGACTAACACAGAGGAAACGCGCTTTCAGAGCGCTTTTCATTCTAGACACCCAGAATTGAGATATATAATTACATTTTTGGGGATTTTTTTTTGTTTTTTGTACATCTACTTTCATATTCGTGTTTTTATTGGTCTGTTTGACGTTTCTGTTTTAAGCCTACTATATTCTTCTACCTTTCAAATCATTGCAAGATTCGTAGAAAAGGAGATATGGGTCATTAATCGATTTGGAGGGGTATTAAGACCCCGTTTCTAATAAGTAGAAGAAATGAATGGTCAATTATTATAGGGGACATCCCACACACCTCATATGAAACCATTTTACTGCAGCTTTTTCAAGATATGGTATATTATTAAATTTTAGAGGGCTATAAAGACCTCATTTCTAATAAGTACACAAAATGATTGGTCAGTTCTTATATGGGACGTCCCATACTATATGCACACCTCATATGAAACCATTTTACTGCAGCGTTTTTGAGATATGGGACATTATTGCATTTTAGAGGGCTTTAAAGACCCCATTTCTAATAACTAGAAGAAATGAATAGTCCATTCTTATAGGGGACGTTCCATACTATATGCACACCTCACATGAAACCATTTTACTGCAGCGTTTTTGAGATATGGGACATTATTGCATTTTAAAGGGCTTTAAAGACCCCATTTCTAATAAGTAGAAGAAATGATTGGTCAGTTCTTATATGGGAAGTCCCATACTATATGCACACCTCATATGAGACCATTTTACTGCAGCGTTTTCAAGATAAGGTACATTATTACATTTTAGAGAGCTATAAAGACTCCATTTCTAATAAGTAGAAGAAATGAATGGTCCATTCTTATAGGGGACGTCCCATACTATATGCACACCTCATATGAAACCGTTTTACTGCAGCTTTTTCAAGATATGGGACATTATTACATTTTAGAGGGCTATGAAGACCTCATTTCTAATAAGTACACAAAAGGATTGGTCAGTTCTTATACGTGATGTCCCATACTATATGCACACCTCATATGAGACCATTTTACTGCAGCGTTTTCAAGATAAGGTACATTATTACATTTTAGAGAGCTATAAAGACCCCATTTCTAATAAGTAGAAGAAATGAATGGTCCATTCTTATAGGGACGTCCCATACTATATGCACACCTCATATGAAACCGTTTTACTGCAGCTTTTTCAAGATATGGTACATTATTAGATTTTAAAGAGCTATAAAGACCCCATTTCTAATAAGTAGAAGAAATGAATGGTCCATTCTTATAGGGACGTCCCATACTATATGCACACCTCATATGAAACCGTTTTACTGCAGCTTTTTAAGATATGGTACATTATTACATTTTAGAGGGCTATGAAGACCTCATTTCTAATAAGTACACAAAAGGATTGGTCAGTTCTTATACGTGATGTCCCATACTATATGCACACCTCATATGAAACCATTTTACTGCAGCGTTTTTGAGATATGGGACATTATTGCATTTTAAAGGGCTTTAAAGACCCCATTTCTAATAAGTAGAAGAAATTAATAGTCCATTCTTATAGGGACGTCCCATACTATATGCACACCTGATATGAAACCATTTTACTGCAGCGTTTTTGAGATATGCGACATTATTCGAATTAGGGGGGTATTAAGACCCCGTTTCTAATAAGTAGAAGAAATGAATGGTCAGTTCTTATAGAGGACATCCCACACTATACGCACACCTGATATGAAACCATTTTACTGCAGCGTTTTTGAGATATGGGACATTATTGCATTTTAGAGAGCTATAAAGACCCCATTTCTAATAAGTAGAAGAAATGAACAGTCAGTTCTTATAGAGGACATGCCACACTTATACGCACACCTGATATGAAACCATTTTACTGCAGCGTTTTCGGGATATGGCACATCACTCGATTTAGAAGACTATGTGTACTGGACATAGCATGCATCTGAATACAACAAATACAACAAATTGCTATTTAAACAAATAAGTAGATCCACTGACTATTTTTAAAAGGCACATAATACATGAGGGTACCCAATCCTGTTTCAGTAGATACCTTCTTGCAGAGTTCAGTGTCAGTCCTGCTCCAACAAACCTGCCTGTAACTATCTAATGTTCCTGACTCATAATTCGATTAGGTTTAGAGCTGAACTTTTAGTGAGATCTCTAGAAGCAAGACTGGGCATACTCTATGATCCATCCATGCTCCAAACTGCTACAGAGCAAAGACTCCATATTAGGTGTTCCGACAGTGTGTATAGTGTGACAGTTCTGACAGTGTGTGACTTCATTTTAGCTGTGCTGATAGAGTAGGAGGTGCCTTGCATGCAAAGGCCATTATTTTTATCTACATATTTAAATTGATGTTTCTATGAGCCTCAAAATTGGAGAAATAATGTACTGTCTTTAAGAATTTTTGTATTTGAATGTATGCAACTTCAAACTGCCACAGTACTTCTCATTAGGTGTGCTGAAATAGTAGGAGGTACTTTGGAAGAATTAGCCTTGTTCTACTTATTTGAAATAATATTTCTAGTTTTCAATACTGGAAATTTTTTTTCTTTGACTTTGAACTCGAAATTGCTACAGTAAAATGTTTGTCCCATAAAATAATGTCCCATAAAGGGTGCAGATAGTATGGGAGGTCCCTTATAAGAATTAATTGTTGATTTTTTTTTTTTTTTTACTTATTAGAAAGCATAAATGTACAGTTTTATAATTCTATAATTGAAAAAAAAATAGCATGCTCTTTAAAAATGATACAGTAAAATGTTTTCTTAACACAGGCAGTGTGTTAAAATTTAACACACTAATGTGTCATAAATCACATGATTTGTGTCATAGATATGCTATTCTTAACTAGTTAAAATGAATGCAATACATATATATATATATATATATATTAAAACTTGACTGCTACATTTACACCAAGTCAATTTTCACATGTGATTTGAATACTGAACATTAATAATACAAAAGTAGTTCACAAGCACTGTTAGAATGAACAACATCTACCCTGCTAGAAAGGTAAAGTTCCCAGGACGTCCCGCCGGTGTCAATGACGTTCCCACAATGTTTCCCGAGATGCTCATGATGTGGAGTTCTTTAAAGGGTTGGGCGACGTTATTTGGAGGACCTTCAGGGATTAACACTGCTCAGAAACAAGTGCTTAATGAGAATTAAAAGAGGTTTAGATGTTAGCTTCATTTCACAAAACGTCACCATCACTGTGGTCAGTGTTTGCTTTAGTTGGGCTCTTGACCCTTAAATTTATAACATTAGTTTTTCTTTGGCTGTTATAAATCTGTGTTTACAAAACACTCTTATGACAAAAAAAAAAAAAAAAAAGCCAGACAAAAACATGAATAGTTGCAGTAAAATGGTATCATATGAGGTGTGCATATAGTATGGGATGTCCCATATAAGAACTGACCAATCATTTTGAGTACTTATTAGAAGTGAGCTCTTTATAGTCCTCAAAATGCAATAATACCCCATTTCTTGAAAATTATGCAGTAAAATGGTTTCTTATGAAGTGTGCATATAGTGTGGGATGTCCACTATAAGAACTGACCGTTCATTTCTTCTACTTATTAGAAATGGGCTCTTTATAGCCCTCTAAAATGTAATAATGTCCCATATCTTGAAAACACTGCAGTAAAATGGTTTCATATCAGGTGTTCATATAATATAGGATGTCCCCTATAAGAATGGACCATTCATTTCTTCTACTTATTAGAAATGGGGTCTTTATAGCTCTCTAAAATGTAATAATTTACATTATCTTGAAAACGCTGCAGTAAAATGGTTTCATATCAGGTGTGCATATAGTATGGGACGTCCCGTATAAGAACTGACCAATAATTTCTTCTACTATTCTACTACTTTATTTCTTCTACTTATTAGAAACGGGGTCTTAATACCCCGCTAATTTGAATAATGACGCATATCTTGAAAATGCTGCATTAAAATGGTTTCTTATGAAGTGTGCATATAGTATGGGACGTCCCATATAAAAACTGACCAATCATTTCTTCTACTAATTTGAAATGGGGTCTTTATAGCCCTCTAAAATGTAATAATGTCCCATATCTTGAAAACACTGCAGTAAAATGGTTTCATATGAGGTGTGCATATAGTATTGGACGTCCCATATAATAACTGACCGCTCATTTTGAGTACTTATTAAAAATGAGGTCTTTATAGAAATACTTCTGCATTGCATGTATTTTGCAATGCAGAAGGCAGATTTTCATGAGTTAGAGCTTTTTTGCTGAGAAAGTTATGTTAGAGCTTCAATGCTCAGAATCGCTGTTTTGGAGCTTCTGAGAGCACTAAAAGCTGTGTTAGTGCAACTAAGCAAATGAAGAGAATCCAAGGCTACAGATGCTGAAAAGCTTCTTTCTCAGTGAGAGAAAGTTGCACAATGCAATTTCAAGAGCAAACCTCAAGTACAAGAAACATGTTTCTTTCTCATGAAATGACATGTAATTTGCAATGAAGAAGACAGATTTTCATGAGTTAGAGCTTTTTGCTGAGAAAGTTATGTTAGAGCTTCAATGCTCAGAATCGCTGTTTTGAGCTTCTGAGAGCACTAAAAGCTGTGTTAGTGCACCTAAGCAAATGAAGAGAATCCAAGGCTACAGATGCTGAAAAGCTTCTTTCTCAGTGAGAGAAAGTTGCACAATGCAATTTCAAGAGCAAAACTCAAGTACAAGAAAGATGTTTCTTTCATGAAATGACATGTATTTTGCAATGCAGAAGAGATTTTCATGAGTTAGAGCTTCAATGCTCAGAATCGCTGTTTTGAGCTTCTGAGAGCACTAAAAGCTGTGTTAGTGCAACTAAGCAAATGAAGAGAATCCAAGGCTACAGATGCTGAAAAGCTTCTTTCTCAGTGAGAGAAAGTTGCACAATGCAATTTCAAGAGCAAAACTCAAGTAAAAGAAAGATGTTTCTTTCATGAAATGACATGTATTTTGCAATGCAGAAGGCAGATTTTCATGAGTTAGAGCTTTTTTGCAGAGAAAGTTATGTTAGAGCTTCAATGCTCAGAATCGCTGTTTTGGAGCTTCTGAGAGCACTAAAAGCTGTGTTAGTGCAACTAAGCAAATGAAGAGAATCCAAGGCCACAGATGCTGAAAAGCTTCTTTCTCAGTGAGAGAAAGTTGCTCAATACAATTTTAAGAGCAAAACTCAAGTACAAGAAAGGTGTTTCTTTCTCATGAAATGACATGTAATTTGCAATGCAGAAGGCAGATTTTCATGAGTTAGAGCTTCAATGCTCAGAATCGCTGTTTTGGAGCTTCTGAGAGCACTAAAAGCTGTGTTAGTGCAACTAAGCAAATGAAGAGAATCCAAGGCCACAGATGCTGAAAAGCTTCTTTCTCAGTGAGAGAAAGTTGCACAATGCAATTTCAAGAGCAAAACTCAAGTACAAGAAAGATGTTTCTTTCTCATGAAATGACATGTAATTTGCAATGCAGAAGGCAGATTTTCATGAGTTAGAGCTTTTTTGCTGAGAAAGTTATGTTAGAGCTTCAATGCTCAGAATCGCTGTTTTGTAGCTTCTGAGAGCACTAAAAGCTGTGTTAGTGCACCTAAGCAAATGAAGAGAATCCAAGGCCACAAATGCTGAAAAGCTTCTATCTCAGTGAGACAAAGTTGCTCAATACAATTTTAAGAGCAAAACTCAAGTACAAGAAAGATGTTTCTTTCTCATGAAATGACATGTAATTTGCAATGCAGAAGGCAGATTTTCATGAGTTAGAGCTTTTTTGCTGAGAAAGTTATGTTAGAGCTTCAATGCTCAGAATCGCTGTTTTGGAGCTTCTGAGAGCACTAAAAGCTGTGTTAGTGCACCTAAGCAAATGAAGAGAATCCAAGGCCACAGATGCTGAAAAGCTTCTTTCTCAGTGAGAGAAAGTTGCACAATGCAATTTCAAGAGCAAAACTCAAGTAAAAGAAAGATGTTTCTTTCTCATGAAATGACATGTAATTTGCAATGCAGAAGACAGATTTTCATGAGTTAGAGCTTTTTTGCTGAGAAAGTTATGTTAGAGCTTCAATGCTCAGAATCGCTGTTTTGGAGCTTCTGAGAGCACTAAAAGCTGTGTTAGTGCAACTAAGCAAATGAAGAGAATCCAAGGCCACAGATGCTGAAAAGCTTCTT
Source organism: Onychostoma macrolepis (assembly GCF_012432095.1). Classification (NCBI taxonomy): domain Eukaryota; kingdom Metazoa; phylum Chordata; class Actinopteri; order Cypriniformes; family Cyprinidae; genus Onychostoma; species Onychostoma macrolepis. The sequence goes on from NC_081179.1 coordinate 23,559,650, forward strand.
TCTCAGTGAGAGAAAGTTGCTCAATACAATTTTAAGAGCAAAACTCAAGTACAAGAAAGGTGTTTCTTTCTCATGAAATGACATGTATTTTGCAATGCAGAAGGCAGATTTTCATGAGTTAGAGCTTTTTTGCTGAGAAAGTTATGTTAGAGCTTCAATGCTCAGAATCGCTGTTTTGGAGCTTCTGAGAGCACTAAAAGCTGTGTTAGTGCACCTAAGCAAATGAAGAGAATCCAAGGCCACAGATGCTGAAAAGCTTCTTTCTCAGTGAGAGAAAGTTGCTCAATACAATTTTAAGAGCAAAACTCAAGTACAAGAAAGATGTTTCTTTCTCATGAAATGACATGTAATTTGCAATGCAGAAGACAGATTTTCATGAGTTAGAGCTTTTTTGCAGAGAAACTTATGTTAGAGCTTCAATGCTCAGAATCGCTGTTTTGGAGCTTCTGAGAGCACTAAAAGCTGTGTTAGTGCAACTAAGCAAATGAAGAGAATCCAAGGCCACAGATGCTGAAAAGCTTCTTTCTCAGTGAGAGAAAGTTGCACAATGCAATTTCAAGAGCAAAACTCAAGTACAAGAAAGATGTTTCTTTCTCATGAAATGACATGTAATTTGCAATGCAGAAGACAGATTTTCATGAGTTAGAGCTTTTTTGCTGAGAAAGTTATGTTAGAGCTTCAATGCTCAGAATCGCTGTTTTGGAGCTTCTGAGAGCACTAAAAGCTGTGTTAGTGCAACTAAGCAAATGAAGAGAATCCAAGGCCACAGATGCTGAAAAGCTTCTTTCTCAGTGAGACAAAGTTGCTCAATACAATTTTAAGAGCAAAACTCAAGTACAAGAAAGATGTTTCTTTCTCATGAAATGGCATGTAATTTGCAATGCAGAAGACAGATTTTCATGAGTTAGAGCTTTTTTGCAGAGAAACTTATGTTAGAGCTTCAATGCTCAGAATCGCTGTTTTGGAGCTTCTGAGAGCACTAAAAGCTGTGTTAGTGCACCTAAGCAAATGAAGAGAATCCAAGGCCACAGATGCTGAAAAGCTTCTTTCTCAGTGAGAGAAAGTTGCACAATGCAATTTCAAGAGCAAAACTCAAGTACAAGAAAGATGTTTCTTTCTCATGAAATGACATGTAATTTGCAATGCAGAAGACAGATTTTCATGAGTTAGAGCTTTTTTGCAGAGAAAGTTATGTTAGAGCTTCAATGCTCAGAATCGCTGTTTTGAGCTTCTGAGAGCACTAAAAGCTGTGTTAGTGCACCTAAGCAAATGAAGAGAATCCTAGGCCACAGATGCTGAAAAGCTTCTTTCTCAGTGAGAGAAATTTGCTGAATACAATTTTAAGAGCAAAACTCAAGTAAAAGAAAGATGTTTCTTTCTCATGAAACCGTTTTACTGCAGCTTTTTCAAGATAAGGTACATTATTACATTTTAGAGAGCTATAAAGACCCCATTTCTAATAAGTAGAAGAAATGAATGGTCCATTCTTATAGGGGACGTCCCATACTATATGCACACCTCATATGAAACCATTTTACTGCAGCGTTTTCAAGATAAGGTACATTATTACATTTTAGAAAGCTATAAAGACCCCATTTCTAATAAGTAGAAGAAATGAATGGTCCATTCTTATAGGGGACGTCCCATACTATATGCACACCTCATATGAAACCGTTTTACTGCAGCTTTTTCAAGATATGGTACATTATTAGATTTTAAAGAGCTATAAAGACCCCATTTCTAATAAGTAGAAGAAATGAATGGTCCATTCTTATAGGGGACGTCCCATACTATATGCACACCTCATATGAAACCGTTTTACTGCAGCTTTTTTTAGATATGGTACATTATTACATTTTAGAGGGCTATGAAGAACTCATTTCTAATAAGTACACAAAAGGATTGGTCAGTTCTTATACGTGATGTCCCATACTATATGCACACCTCATATGAAACCATTTTACTGCAGCGTTTTTGAGATATGGGACATTATTGCATTTTAAAGGGCTTTAAAGACCCCATTTCTAATAAGTAGAAGAAATTAATAGTCCATTCTTATAGGGGACGTCCCATACTATATGCACACCTGATATGAAACCATTTTACTGCAGCGTTTTTGAGATATGCGACATTATTCGAATTAGGGGGGTATTAAGACCCCGTTTCTAATAAGTAGAAGAAATGAATGGTCAGTTCTTATAGAGGACATCCCACACTATACGCACACCTGATATGAAACCATTTTACTGCAGTGTTTTTGAGATATGGGACATTATTGCATTTTAGAGAGCTATAAAGACCCCATTTCTAATAAGTAGAAGAAATGAACAGTCAGTTCTTATAGAGGACATGCCACACTATACGCACACCTGATATGAAACCATTTTACTGCAGCGTTTTCGGGATATGGCACATCACTCGATTTAGAAGGCTATGTGTACTGGACATAGCATGCATCTGAATACAACAAATACAACAAATTGCTATTTAAACAAATAAGTAGATCCACTGACTATTTTTTAAAAGGCACATAATACATGAGGGGTACCCAATCCTGTTTCAGTAGATACCTTCTTGCAGAGTTCAGTGTCAGTCCTGCTCCAACAAACCTGCCTGTAACTATCTAATGTTCCTGACTCATAATTCGATTAGGTTTAGAGCTGAACTTTTAGTGAGATCTCTAGAAGCAAGACTGGGCATACTCTATGATCCATCCATGCTCCAAACTGCTACAGAGCAAAGACTCCATATTAGGTGTTCCGACAGTGTGTATAGTGTGACAGTTCTGACAGTGTGTGACTTCATTTTAGCTGTGCTGATAGAGTAGGAGGTGCCTTGCATGCAAAGGCCATTATTTTTATCTACATATTTAAATTGATGTTTATATGAGCCTCAAAATTGGAGAAATAATGTACTGTCTTTAAGAATTTTTGTATTTGAATGTATGCAACTTCAAACTGCCACAGTACTTCTCATTAGGTGTGCTGAAATAGTAGGAGGTACTTTGGAAGAATTAGCCTTGTTCTACTTATTTGAAATAATATTTCTAGTTTTCAATACTGGATATTTTTTTTCTTTGACTTTGAACTCGAAATTGCTACAGTAAAATGTTTGTTCCATAAAATAATGTCCCATAAAGGGTGCAGATAGTATGGGAGGTCCCTTATAAGAATTAATTGTTGATTTTTTTTTTTTTTTTTTTTTACTTATTAGAAAGCATAAATGTACAGTTTTATAATTCTATAATTGAAAAAAAATAGCATGCTCTATAAAAATGATACAGTAAAATGTTTTCTTAACACAGGCAGTGTGTTAAAATTTAACACACTAATGTGTCATAAATCACATGATTTGTGTCATAGATATGCTATTCTTAACTAGTTAAAATGAATGCAATACATATATATATATATATATATATTAAAACTTGACTGCTACATTTACACCAAGTCAATTTTCACATGTGATTTGAATACTGAACATTAATAATACAAAAGTAGTTCACAAGCACTGTTAGAATGAACAACATCTACCCTGCTAGAAAGGTAAAGTTCCCAGGACGTCCCGCCGGTGTCAATGACGTTCCCACAATGTTTCCCGAGATGCTCATGATGTGGAGTTCTTTAAAAGGTTGGGCGACGTTATTTGGAGGACCTTCAGGGATTAACACTGCTCAGAAACAAGTGCTTAATGAGAATTAAAAGAGGTTTAGATGTTAGCTTCATTTCACAAAACGTCACCATCACTGTGGTCAGTGTTTGCTTTAGTTGGGCTCTTGACCCTTAAATTTATAACATTAGTTTTTCTTTGGCTGTTATAAATCTGTGTTTACAAAACACTCTTATGACAAAAAAAAAAAAAAAAGCCAGACAAAAGCATGAATAGTTGCAGTAAAATGGTATCATATGAGGTGTGCATATAGTATGGGATGTCCCGTATAAGAACTGACCAATCATTTCTTCTACTTATTAGAAACGGGGTCTTAATACCCCGCTAATTTGAATAATGTCGCATATCTTGAAAATGCTGCATTAAAATGGTTTCTTATGAAGTGTGCATATAGTATGGGACGTCCCTTATAAAAACTGACCAATCATTTCTTCTACTAATTTGAAATGGGGTCTTTATAGCCCTCTAAAATGTAATAATGTCCCATATCTTGAAAACACTGCAGTAAAATGGTTTCATATGAGGTGTGCATATAGTATTGGACGTCCCATATAATAACTGACCGCTCATTTTGAGTACTTATTAAAAATGAGGTCTTTATAGAAATACTTCTGCATTGCATGTATTTTGCAATGCAGAAGGCAGATTTTCATGAGTTAGAGCTTTTTTGCTGAGAAAGTTATGTTAGAGCTTCAATGCTCAGAATCGCTGTTTTGGAGCTTCTGAGAGCACTAAAAGCTGTGTTAGTGCAACTAAGCAAATGAAGAGAATCCAAGGCCACAGATGCTGAAAAGCTTCTTTCTCAGTGAGAGAAAGTTGCACAATGCAATTTCAAGAGCAAACCTCAAGTACAAGAAACATGTTTCTTTCTCATGAAATGACATGTAATTTGCAATGAAGAAGACAGATTTTCATGAGTTAGAGCTTTTTTGCTGAGAAAGTTATGTTAGAGCTTCAATGCTCAGAATCGCTGTTTTGGAGCTTCTGAGAGCACTAAAAGCTGTGTTAGTGCACCTAAGCAAATGAAGAGAATCCTAGGCCATAGATGCTGAAAAGCTTCTTTCTCAGTGAGAGAAAGTTGCTCAATACAATTTTAAGAGCAAAACTCAAGTAAAAGAAAGATGTTTCTTTCTCATGAAATGGCATGTAATTTGCAATGCAGAAGACAGATTTTCATGAGTTAGAGCTTTTTTGCAGAGAAACTTATCTTAGAGCTTCAATGCTCAGAATCGCTGTTTTGGAGCTTCTGAGAGCACTAAAAGCTGTGTTAGTGCAACTAAGCAAATGAAGAGAATCCAAGGCCACAGATGCTGAAAAGCTTCTTTCTCAGTGAGAGAAAGTTGCTCAATACAATTTTAAGAGCAAAACTCAAGTACAAGAAAGGTGTTTCTTTCTCATGAAATGACATGTATTTTGCAATGCAGAAGGCAGATTTTCATGAGTTAGAGCTTCAATGCTCAGAATCGCTGTTTTGGAGCTTCTGAGAGCACTAAAAGCTGTGTTAGTGCACCTAAGCAAATGAAGAGAATCCAAGGCCACAGATGCTGAAAAGCTTCTTTCTCAGTGAGACAAAGTTGCTCAATACAATTTTAAGAGCAAAACTCAAGTACAAGAAAGATGTTTCTTTCTCATGAAATGGCATGTAATTTGCAATGCAGAAGAGAGATTTTCATGAGTTAGAGCTTTTTTGCTGAGAAAGTTATGTTAGAGCTTCAATGCTCAGAATCGCTGTTTTGGAGCTTCTGAGAGCACTAAAAGCTGTGTTAGTGCACCTAAGCAAATGAAGAGAATCCAAGGCCACAGATGCTGAAAAGCTTCTTTCTCAGTGAGAGAAAGTTGCTCAATACAATTTTAAGAGCAAAACTCAAGTACAAGAAAGATGTTTCTTTCTCATGAAATGACATGTAATTTGCAATGCAGAAGACAGATTTTCATGAGTTAGAGCTTTTTTGCTGAGAAAGTTATGTTAGAGCTTCAATGCTCAGAATCGCTGTTTTGGCGCTTCTGAGAGCACTAAAAGCTGTGTTAGTGCACCTAAGCAAATGAAGAGAATCCAAGGCCACAGATGCTGAAAAGCTTCTTTCTCAGTGAGAGAAAGTTGCACAATGCAATTTCAAGAGCAAAACTCAAGTAAAAGAAAGATGTTTCTTTCATGAAATGACATGTAATTTGCAATGCAGAAGACAGATTTTCATGAGTTAGAGCTTTTTTGCTGAGAAAGTTATGTTAGAGCTTCAATGCTCAGAATCGCTGTTTTGGCGCTTCTGAGAGCACTAAAAGCTGTGTTAGTGCACCTAAGCAAATGAAGAGAATCCAAGGCCACAGATGCTGAAAAGCTTCTTTCTCAGTGAGAGAAAGTTGCACAATGCAATTTCAAGAGCAAAACTCAAGTAAAAGAAAGATGTTTCTTTCTCATGAAATGACATGTAATTTGCAATGCAGAAGACAGATTTTCATGAGTTAGAGCTTTTTTGCTGAGAAAGTTATGTTAGAGCTTCAATGCTCAGAATCGCTGTTTTGGAGCTTCTGAGAGCACTAAAAGCTGTGTTAGTGCACCTAAGCAAATGAAGAGAATCCTAGGCCATAGATGCTGAAAAGCTTCTTTCTCAGTGAGAGAAAGTTGCTCAATACAATTTTAAGAGCAAAACTCAAGTAAAAGAAAGATGTTTCTTTCTCATGAAATGACATGTAATTTGCAATGCAGAAGACAGATTTTCATGAGTTAGAGCTTTTTTGCAGAGAAACTTATGTTAGAGCTTCAATGCTCAGAATCGCTGTTTTGGAGCTTCTGAGAGCACTAAAAGCTGTGTTAGTGCAACTAAGCAAATGAAGAGAATCCAAGGCCACAGATGCTGAAAAGCTTCTTTCTCAGTGAGAGAAAGTTGCTCAATACAATTTTAAGAGCAAAACTCAAGTACAAGAAAGGTGTTTCTTTCTCATGAAATGACATGTATTTTGCAATGCAGAAGGCAGATTTTCATGAGTTAGAGCTTCAATGCTCAGAATCGCTGTTTTGGAGCTTCTGAGAGCACTAAAAGCTGTGTTAGTGCACCTAAGCAAATGAAGAGAATCCAAGGCCACAGATGCTGAAAAGCTTCTTTCTCAGTGAGACAAAGTTGCTCAATACAATTTTAAGAGCAAAACTCAAGTACAAGAAAGATGTTTCTTTCTCATGAAATGGCATGTAATTTGCAATGCAGAAGAGAGATTTTCATGAGTTAGAGCTTTTTTGCTGAGAAAGTTATGTTAGAGCTTCAATGCTCAAAATCGCTGTTTTGGAGCTTCTGAGAGCACTAAAAGCTGTGTTAGTGCACCTAAGCAAATGAAGAGAATCCAAGGCCACAGATGCTGAAAAGCTTCTTTCTCAGTGAGAGAAAGTTGCACAATGCAATTTCAAGAGCAAAACTCAAGTACAAGAAAGATGTTTCTTTCTCATGAAATGACATGTAATTTGCAATGCAGAAGACAGATTTTCATGAGTTAGAGCTTTTTTGCTGAGAAAGTTATGTTAGAGCTTCAATGCTCAGAATCGCTGTTTTGGAGCTTCTGAGAGCACTAAAAGCTGTGTTAGTGCACCTAAGCAAATGAAGAGAATCCTAGGCCACAGATGCTGAAAAGCTTCTTTCTCAGTGAGAGAAAGTTGCTCAATACAATTTTAAGAGCAAAACTCAAGTAAAAGAAAGATGTTTCTTTCTCATGAAACCGTTTTACTGCAGCTTTTTCAAGATAAGGTACATTATTACATTTTAGAGAGCTATAAAGACCCCATTTCTAATAAGTAGAAGAAATGAATGGTCCATTCTTATAGGGGACGTCCCATACTATATGCACACCTCATATGAAACCATTTTACTGCAGCGTTTTCAAGATAAGGTACATTATTACATTTTAGAAAGCTATAAAGACCCCATTTCTAATAAGTAGAAGAAATGAATGGTCCATTCTTATAGGGGACGTCCCATACTATATGCACACCTCATATGAAACCGTTTTACTGCAGCTTTTTCAAGATATGGTACATTATTAGATTTTAAAGAGCTATAAAGACCCCATTTCTAATAAGTAGAAGAAATGAATGGTCCATT